>NW_020664544.1:1920591-1920885 GCF_002925995.2 Terrapene triunguis
GGGAGGGGAACAGGGCATAGGGGAGCACTGGGGGAGGGGCAGTAGGGAGAGCACTGGGGGTTGGGGGGGCACAGGGGGTGGGGAACAGGGCATAGGGGAGCACTGGGGGAGGGGCAGTAGGGGAGCACTGGGGGTTGGGGGCACACAGGGAGAGGGGGAGGGTGGGAACAGGGCATAGGGGAGCACTGGGGGAGGGGCAGTAGGGGGAGCACTGGGGAACGCAGGTGGGGTGAGTAGGGAAAGCCTTGGGGGAGCAGAACCAGGGGGTGGAGGGAGAAGGCAGAGAGTGGGGCG
>NW_020664544.1:1921285-1994429 GCF_002925995.2 Terrapene triunguis
ATAGGGGAGCACTGGGGGAGGGGCAGTAGGGGGAGCACTGGGGGAGGCAGGTGGGGTGAGTAGGGAAAGCCTTGGGGGAGCAGAACCAGGGGGTGGAGGGAGAAGGCAGAGAGTGGGGCGAGGCGTGTTGTTATAATGAATGGAAGCTGCCAGTGTCGCTGATTTCAGGGTTTCCCTGCACAGAAGGGGTCCCCATCTCTGGCACCGGGTGCCCCACACGCACCCCCATGCTGCGGGATGGAAGCTGCGTCCTGCCTAGCGCCCGACTGCTGTGGTGTTAGCGTGGGTGGTTGTCGTGGTGCAGACACTGTGAGGGCCGTGGTTGCCCCCAGCACCTAACAGTCCGGTTTGGTTCTCCAGCCACAGGCGCAGTGCTGACCCCCAGCAGCCGGCTAGAGCCGGAGCTCCGATGGGAAGCCTCTGGGTGTCTACATGGGCTGCCCAGGCCACTTCTGAGCGAGGGCCAACAATCAAAGCAGTAAGAACCTCAGTGCAGTTGTGGTTAGAGAAGTGGCAGGGTTGCAGGATCAGGGCCTAAATTGTTCGTGGCTGGTAAATCCAACAGGATTCTCCAAGACCAGAGGTAGAGAAATTGCTCTTTGGCTTATCAGTGGAGCCAATTTGAAGTGGAAGAACTGATCGGGACCCTGTAGTGTCATCTCGCCAGAGTTCATTTTCTGCCTCCTGCCTCGGTCCCTGGAGGAGAGAGATGCTCCTTAAGGCACTGCGGGGTGAGAGGGTGTTTGGTGAGCTGCGTCGGAACCAGGCCGGCGAATACCGACCATGCTGGCGCCTGTAGCTGGGGCGTGTCTCTTAGCACTGACCCCTTCCTCGGAATCAATCTGTGCCTGCAGGTTCCTGAACTGGAGAAGGCGACGGTCCACATGAAGAATCCTGAGCACGTGCAGCGCGTAATCTCGGCGCTCAGGAAAGAGGGAACAGACAAACTGCAGGTTCCTCTTTGTGTTCTGAGCTGCGCGGTCAGGAGTTTGCAGCCCGTTCCCGGGGGTGTATTTCAGCATTGCCATGGCAGTGTGGGGGGGGGGATAATAACGCCCCAAGTTTGTGTGGAACCCATCAGCTATTTACGGCACTTGTGTCGCCTCCATTTCCGTAGTATGTGAGTGCTTGCACCAAGGCCGTTCTCCTGACAGTGCCCGTGTGAGGTTGGGAGATGCTGTTCCCTCCATTGGACGTATGTGGAACACAGAGACCGAGTGACTTGTTGGGGAGGAGCAGGGAATGGAACCTGGTTCTCCTGAGTCCAGGCCGGCACCCTGACCACTGCCCCTCCTTTTGTGTTCAGCTGCTAGGGGCTCTCTCTAGACGAGCCAGTCTGCACAGCGCCCGCCCCTTGCCAGGAGGCAAATCACCAGGGCCCTTTTGTGCAGATTGGGAAACAGGCATGGGGGGGGTCCCAAGTCTTAAGAAGGCACCTGTGTCGAAGCTGGGAGTAGAACTGTGGCCCAGAATCTGCCTTCCTGCTCTTCTCTGGTGAATAGCCGCTCCTGCTGCAGGAGAAACGCAGGCCCTTGCTGCCCACCCCCTTCCCCGCGCACCTCTCACAGCACAGCATGCTGGGTCAGTTTCAGAGATTGGCCTTTTCTCCCCCTCCTTGTGTCCTTCAGGTCATTTCGGACTTCGACATGACTCTCAGCAGGTTTGGATTTAACGGGCGACGATGCCCCACGTCGCACAGTGAGTCGAACGAGCGCTATGTTCGTTAGTTTGGAGCTTCTGTTCCTCGCTCCTGTCTCCATCGTCGCTGTCTCACCTGCACCTTCCCCACCCGCACCCACAGGCTGTTGCTAAGCCCTGGCGTTTTCCTCCCCAACCATCTCTCTTGATACAGTCCCTTCTGCTGCCGAAACTCTGCTCCGCAGCTTGGCCCTCGCTCATACTGATTGCGCCTCCTCCCCCACCCCATCCAAAATGCCGCTGTGCAGATCACCATCCTATCTCATTGCTCCAACCCTTCACCCCACCCCCACAGCCCCCTTCTCTGCTTTCTCCTCCCCTTCCCTGTTAAGTGCCGGCCTTTTTCCTCCCCTTCCGGGCTAGGCCTGACTGTGCCCCAGCCTCCACGTCTGCTCCTACGGCACCTCCCTGGCTCTTTACTCACCGCTGCATCCTTTCCACCACTTTCCTTCCTACCACCCACTGTGCTCAGAGCCCCCGCCCAAGCCCCTTCTTCCCTCAACTCCCTCTCTCCAGGCTGGTCTACACAAAAACTTAAACCTGGGGGATAAAGTAAATCTACCCTGCACTAGTTTGCTGCGCTCTAAGTGTCTGTGTTGACCCTGCTGCTACGCACAAAAAGTTCCCTGGTGCACTTTGATCTATTCCTCCTTCGGAGAGAGATGCCCTAACGGGTCCTGGTTTTCAGGAAATGCTGAGCACCCACTCTCTGAAAGGGAGGCGCCTGTCAAACGTCTCAAGTTGGCATCCAAAAATTGTGGCACCCAAAATCACTTGTCATTTTTTGCAAGTGTTGACTCTGGTCTTTCTGGGGGATTTGGAAAGGGCCCGCGTGTGTTTTCCCGGGGTTGGGTAAGTGGCTGTTTATGTCTTTCCAGATATCCTAGATAACAGCCGAGTCATTAGCGAAGAAGGCAGGAAAAAGGTACGTTTAGTGCTATCAGACTCCATCTCTTTTGGCTCTATGTACAGTCCAGTCTGCTGCTCACACGCTGCTTCTCCTGCTAGGGGTAGTAGAGACGGTTCAAACGCAGCCCTGGGACAGATGTGACCCCCTGCCAGCAAAGAGAACAGAACAAGTTTCCAGGCAGCATTTCAGATATGGGAGCACTTGTCGGAGTTCAAGGGAATTTTTACAAACCTGTCACCACACCCAAGCATGGGCATTTCATGTCAAAGAGAACAGTGATAAATAGTGAGCAAAGGACATTAATCTCTGTCTAGAACAATTTAATCTTGCTGACACTCAGCTTGATTTCTAGAGCAGTTATTAAATATTTCCCTTGGGACCCCGTGAAATTGCCACGACACTCAGTTGTTTCATGAACAATTTAGGGTTTTATTTTTAAGCTGTGATGCATTTGTGAATTCTGCAAATACTCTACTTGCTGGTTGTTAAATCTCTTTTTCGACATCCTTAACTGTTCATTGCATTTTTTGTTTAAACCCATCAAACGTTCTAGTTAAAAGATCTACTGCACTATTACTATCCAATTGAAATTGACCCCAACCGGACCATGGAAGAAAAACGTCCCCTCATGGTGGAATGGTGAGTGACTGTGTCTGAGGGCTAATTTCGTGAGCTAGAAAATAAGTGGGTAAACAAGAAGAGAGAGAGGAATTCAGTCCCCTGATCCCCTTGCGTAGCAGAACTCACTGTGCAGCAGAAGTACAGTTTATTGATAGTCCATCTTCCCGTTTCTCCAAGTGCATGAAGCGTCCTTTCTGGTAATATGGCCAGGATTGAGCCTGGTAGATCCCGTTACAGAATGGCAGTGCTGTGGACAAAAAGCAAAGGCAAGGAGCACATGGAGAGGGAGGAGCAGGTTTGTCTCTGTTGTATTGTTAACTCTGATGCAAACTGCCTTAGCATGTGGCAGTCGCAGTGCCATCGTGATCTGACTTCATGAGATCTCAGTGGATTTGTTGGCTCCAGAAGATTTGTGTAGACTTGCAGCTCTGGAAGTAACGTTCCTGATAAGAAAAGGATGCAAAGTCACTTAGAAAAGAGGGAGAGTAGGTCCCCTTTGAGAGCAGGATATGGAAGCGACAGACGGCTCTTTGAATATGCAGCCGTCAGAAGTGAGCCTGTGACTTTTGTGCCTGAGAAGGAAACACCAGTTACTTCCTTTTTCTTTTCTTACTTGTAGGTTTCATTATTCCCCACCCAAGCGATGGTGCATCTAGCACAGCTGTACTTTCGCTGCCCCGCTCTCACACCCTCCACGAAAGGGATCCCAAAGGGCCTGGTATTTTGGGCTGGGTTATTTTCCAGCTCTGGTAATCAGTCCCTGGTAATAGATCAACAGTGACTGCATTGAGGAGTGCTGGAGAAAAAACAGGGCAAATCGGACATTTGTGTTGGGTGCCCAGATACCCTGGTGGTGGACATAATAAAATGCATCGATTAAGTAAGTGCTACCAGCCTGCCTCAGGCAGCCTCTTACCCATAATGAGCCTTATATGTGAAGCAGAGAGAAAGTTGAAACTCTCTTTAAACAACAATTAGTCTGACGGGCGGTCTCTTGGTCATGGCTCCGGTAATTTCCCCTAGGTCAGATCCTAGAAGCTCACAGTCTGTCAGAAATGAAGCTCACTTTGGTATGTGTTTCCAGGTGGACCAGAGCCCATGACCTCTTGTTGCAACAGAAGATTTTGAAAAGTGACATAGCCAAGATCGTCAGAGAATCCGAGGTGATGCTCAGGTAGGGGTTTGGGGTGGTCTCTGCAGCTTGTGTCCCCTCTCTCCCTTCCCGGTGAGAGCACAGACCGCGAGGGCTCTGTCGCGCTCTCTCTCGATTTCTGGCACCTGCTCATTCCATTCAGAGCCTGGGTTTGTCAGAGAGAGAAAAAGGGAGGCACTGAACTGACTTCTGAGAACTCTAATCCACCTCCGAGTTGCTTTCTTACCCTTTCCAGACATGGCACATAAGGGGCAGCAGGCCAGACCGTACCCCCGTCACAAACAAGTCTCAAAATGCAACAACACAAACGCCAACCTAAGCCTTTTCCGCATACTTGGCTGCTCCTAGGGTTCCTCCCCAAGAACTGCTCAGCCCACCTGTGAGGTCCACTCCCACCTCCCGTAAATCCAGGTGGGGTAGCAAGCCCCTTGCATCAGTGAGTCGGCAGAGCCAACTTAACATAACCTGTCAGGATCATCAGTGACTAAGAGGCTGGGTTTTGTGGGCAAACGCTGCCAATCTGTTACAGATAAGATTTTTCTCTCTCTGTGAACTGCCTGGAAAAGTCAAAAGTGACAAAACCCAGCAGCTTTTTGTGTGGCACAGACACCACGTGTGTTCAACCCACAGGAGCAGCTGAGAGTCTGCCCAGCAGGTGGCATTTGTGTTCGATTAGTGATATTTATTCTGGTGCAAAGAAAGCCGGAGCTTCTGTCTCTGATCTCAGTAGGGAACTGCATTCCATGGGGAAAAACCTCTTGCTCGTTTGTACTGCGCCCAATCTGTTGTGATTACCATATTGTGGTAGCGCGTGGAGGTCCAAGGGGGGATCAGGACCCCGTTGTGCTAGGGGCTGCACATGCGCAACGAGTAATAAGATGTTCCCTGTGCCAAGAACCTACAACCTAAGAGCCCACAGGTGGCTGCAACAGAGACAACACATGGTCTGATCAGTGTGACCACCAGCTGCCTGGCCAGTGTTGCATCCAGAGCTTTGTTCCCTGGAAGTCACTCTCTTACAGCCTATGGGGAAGCCAAGGACCATATTTCCTGTAGGTAATTTGCGTTTGGGAGAAATAGCGTGGGATGAGTGTTACCCCCCGTCCACTGAGAGCACTAGCTGGGTGTACATCTGTGCAATAGATTTAACAAGCATCATCTTTCCTGGGAGCTTTGCTGCCTAAGGATTAAATTCCTTTTTCTAGACCAGCTGAGCTGTGTGGTCACGGATTCCATGGGGGAAGGGCAGTGATTATTCCAGTATCTATACTTCTGGCAGTAGAAGGCTGCATAGTCCAGGGACCTGAGGTCAGGAACTCTTGGGCTCTGATGCCAGCTCTAACGCTGCCTTCCCCTGTGACCTCGGACGAGCCATGTCCCCTCTGGGCCTCGGTTTCCACAGCTGCTGAAGTATTAGTCAGCGTTTCTAGACCAGAAAGCCAACAGTGTACCAATGGGCTCTGCAGTCTAGCAGAGGCGGGTCTAACACAATTCAGGGGCTGGAAGTTGAAGCGAGACAAATTCGGACTGGAAATCAAGTGTCAGATTTTAAGAGTGAGTCATTCCATTGGGATAATGTACCCAGGGTCGTGGGGGCGTCTCCAGCACTGACCGTTTGGAAATCGAGATGGGGGGCAAGTTCTCTGGCCTGTGTTACACACGTCAGACTAGAGCATCACATGACCTGGCCTTGGAATCGATGAAAAACCGGTGACTGAAATCCAGCCTATAATGCCCGGGGAGCAACCCCTGCCTAGGCTGTTGGTGCGACCGAGGAAGAAGTCATGTGCAGAGGATGCATCCCAGGTTTTACATGGAGCCCGACGCACTTTGGGACAGGGTTCAGGGAGTTACGTGCATACCATAGAGGGTGAAATTCACCCCACACCAGGCCCATCCACTGTTAAGTCCCTGTAGATAAGGCGGGGCCCTTTGGGGCAGGCTTGAATTTCACCCACAGTGCAGAAACGATCGATAAAGTTTGTCGTTTATGCACCTTGCCACCAGAGCCAGGATTTAAGGAACACCCTGGTGCCTTGGGGCATGTAGCAATCCCTGCCCAACGAGTTTCCAGTCTCCAGTGGGGATGAAAGCACTTGCAGCACCGTGGTAGTGCGACGCACTTGTGCTCTGGGGTGAAGGATGCTGTTGTGACTCTGTCTAACGGGCATTCCCCCCTCCTCCCTCAGGGACAGAGTCAACACCTTCTTTGACCAACTCCACCAGCACAACATTCCCCTGTTCATCTTCTCGGCCGGTGTGGGCGACGTCCTGGAGGAGGTCCTCCGGCAGGCCAAGGTGTTCCACCCAAACATCAACGTGGTGTCCAACTACATGGACTTCGATGACAAGGTGCGCTGCGCGACGTGCCCCGTGGTTGGGTCACGTTAGACCTGAGTGTGAGGCAGGGGACATTCAGAGAGGGTGCCGTTCGATTAAAACCCATCTGTCCATTGGAAATGTCATCCCTTGTTACCATAGCAACCTTTCCAGTTATTAGTGCTGAAATGGCTTTGAATGCGAATACGCCTATATTAGCTGTATTAGGGTAGCCAGACTAGGGCGCCATGTGTAAAGACAGTCAGAGAGAGCCTGGCCGGCAGAAAGCTCACACCCTAAATTCACAAGGCTGGGGAAAAGTTATGCAATATACAAGGATCTACTTGGCTCTTCTCCTTTCTATGTTGCACTCGGCAGGAGTGGGCTGCTACTCTTCGCTTTGTTTCAAGTCACTTTCACGCTCTGGTTTGCCTAGGCCCGTGATACCGTGTTTGGGGGGGGCGGGGGCAGCGCTGCGGGAGGATGGGCGTTGACTTACCATAATTATCCTTAAAACCTATGAAACCCCCGGAAACTGCCCACTAAGTTGGGCCTGATTCCCAGTGGCTCCCTTGGGGTGGACATGGGGGCATGTAGGGGTTTAGGAGATTTTAGCCACCTAGGGGCTCCCTGGACTGTGAGCCACCCAGGGGCCTTGGGGCTGCTCTGACTTACGCTTTGCTTCCTGTCGCCCCCTATGGAGCCAGGGAAGCAGAGAATAGCCACGTTCGCTGCTCCCCAGCCTGGCCCCCGTTACGTCCCTGATCTGCCCCTGACACCAGGGCCACTGCAGAGCTTTTGCATCAATTCTGCACTGCCCGGGGAAGGCCTTCTGCACAAGGCAGATTCCACCCAGTTAAAGGCCCCTTTATGCTGCCAGAATGGGGCCTGAGTGGCTGAGAGTTAGGCCCTTGGGCCCTTGCTCCCCTGGTGGCCTGGGAGCCCTTTGGAGGGGCGGGAGATGCCACCTCTGGGTGGTGCTGAAGGGCTCTGGTCCTGTGTGCAGCCCTCCCGTGAAGGGGCGGGTTGCTCTGGAGCAGGGCCCTTGGGCAGCGTGGGACAGTAGGTTTCCCAGCAGGCTCCGCTAAGAGCATCTCTAAGAAAGGTTCAAGTCAGGCTGAAGTTTTGTTCCTTCAGCCCCGAGACACCCCAGAAATCATCCTGTCCGTCCGTCCTTTGCTGCACAGGGCGTCCTGAGACAATTTAAAGAGCCGCTGATCCACACCTACAACAAGAACAATGCAGTCCTGGAGAAGACGGAACATTTCCAGCTGCTGAGCAGCCGGTCCAACATCATCCTGCTGGGGGACTCCATGGGAGACCTGAGCATGGCAGACGGGGTCGCCAACGTGGAGAACATCCTCACAATCGGATTCCTGAACGACAAGGTGAGCGCGAGGGCAGAGGCTGTCTGCCCTCCGAGCGTTCGCAGGGGAGTGGCGGGGGTGCGGGTGGGAGGTGCCTATGTGCTGCAAGAGCAGTCTGCTATCTGGCATGCTGTATGAAATGAGTTTGGTGGGTCTCAGTCCAGTCCAGGTGGGGAAGGTGTCCACATCACACCTGACCCCCTTGTTCGCCCCTCAGCTGAGCTGGATGGGTCATCCCTCCGTGGCCGGGTGGGGCTCCTGTGCCGGGTTGCAGAGGGGAGAGCTTGCCATGCTGCGCCCCATGCCCTGGAGATGCTGTCTCTAGGGCTGTTGATGGGGTACCTTTCACCAGCCCTGAATCCCCCGCGCTGCTTTCATGGGGCTCCTGGAGTTCTGAGCTTGGCAACCGGCCGCGCTCATTCCCAGCTGCTAATGTTGCCGTCCTGTCCTGTCCCCTCGCCCCACGGCGGCTCTGCAGGTGGACGAGCAACGAGGAAAGTACCGGGACGCCTATGACATTGTGCTGGAGAAGGACGAGACTCTGGATGTGGTCAACGGGATCCTTTGTTACATCCTTGGAGACCTGAACTGAGAGCCCAGGATCCTGACTCTGGCCTCTCAGGATGGTGTCTTGGGACCGTGCTTCCCATGGCAGAGTCAGGGCGATTTGAATCCATCTTGATGCCCTCGGGAGTTCCCCCCACCCCACCCCCCCGGCTCCCTCCTGGGCTTTTATAAATACCCTTTTGTTCGTCACTCCTGGGATTGAGGGGTGAGCTGGAGAAACTCTCTGCTTGCCCCAACTACCTCCACCATGTCTCTGCTCAAACCCCAGCCGGCGCTGCTCCCGGCTCGTGTCCCATCCCACGAAAGCTCAAAGCCACCAAGGCAGGGTCGTCGTTTGGCTAGCCAGGCCGTCAGCCAAACGACCCAGAATTAAAGATGCCTTGCAGAGCTGGGGACCCACGTGTTTAAATGGGTTCGTTCTGCCGCCCTAATCGCCTCTGTCGGGGAGCAGGCACCTGTTTGTTGTAGGTCCATCACAAAGCGTTCAGGCCGGACTCCGGCTGCGTGGTTCAGCTGCATAGCAGAATTACAGCTTGCCCTGTGCTGGGGGGCGTAGGGGTCTGCAATTTGCTGTGGAAACCCTACAAATCCCCTGGTCAGTTCTCTGCTCCCTCTGCCTGCAACCTACTGGGACGTTTGTGGGCGTCACTGCCCCCTGGTGGCCAGAGAGGGGACCAGAGATGATTTTAGAGGGCGTAAGCCCCACCCCTGTCTGTGCACCGACCTGTTGTGGGTGGAGCCTGGAGCTGCTCAGACAGCATGGTGGGCGCAGGTGGGAAATCCGGGTTGGGGGACGTTCTGGCTGCCTGGGATTGTCGCTTGGAACATTAACACTTTGGGTTTGTGAGATGATTGTGCAGATGCCGTGATGCTTAAAGGGGTGGGACTCTTGTGAGGATTCCTGTCCGAGAGCTGCTTGTGTGATGAACGCAAGGGCTGAGTTTGGTCATCCCGCGGTGGAGCAGGGTTTGCTTGGCTGCTGTGTTTTGCTGGCAGAAGGACGGGGTTGTGGTGTGCAGTGAATCCCACTGGCAAGCGGCTCTCGCTGGAGCAACGAGGCTCCGCTGGCCAGTCACGCGGTGCTGTGGAGTGGAGTTGTTACAGCTGAAAAGTCAGGCAGCAGGTTTGTCATGTGTGGACGGGGGTGTTGGGGGGGACGCAGTGGCAGCCGTGGGTCCTCGGGGTGGGTAGTTTAAAGGCGGCTGGGACGGAGGGAGGGCAGACTAGTTGTGTGTGGCGTTTTGAAGCGTGACTATTGTATAACTCACCTTTTGTGCCGGGTCTGGGGTCTCCGGGCAGCACGTCTGTCAGCAATGTAAACTCTCTCTCCCTCAGATACAAAAAAATGGAAAAGAAAAGCAGCCCCTCTGGGCCCCGTCTGCTGGGATCCCTTCCGGGCAGGACAGTCACACTGGCCTGAAAGAGGGGCTGAGGCTAAGCAGGCGTTTTGGGTCCCCCATGTGCCCATGGAAGGGCCGGCTTTACTTGCTTTACCGCGCAGAAAGCTTCCTTTAAGGATCGGCATTTCCAAAGGAGCAGGAACCCCATGTCCCTCATGCCGAGTTCAGCCCTCTGGCCTGGGTACGTGAGAACTGCCTACCGTGGCAATCCGGGCTCTGCCTCGGTGGCATTTAACTCATCCTAGGGGGACCCAGACTCCTGTACTCGGCAGCTGGATGGGGGACAGACAGCTGCTTATCGACTGGGCTTGGCCTGCGTGCTGCGAACCATCGGAGAGTGCAGATGGCTCTTTCAGAGCTCCCTGTCCCGCCCTGTAAAACTCCATCTCCTTTCACGCTGCTCCTGTCGGGGAGAGCCAGAGGCTCGCGTTACATTACAGGTCTCCTCTGCGGGTGGAAGGGACCTCGGTTCCTGCCGTGCAAATTGTTCCTAGTCCTGTTCCTGGCGAGGTGCCGTCCACGTGGCTGTCTCGCTGTGACCCAGCCTGGCATTAGCAACCCAGGCCCCTGCATTGTTTGGGAAGCGAAGACACTTGTCATTTGCCTTGTAGGAGCTGGGCTGGTCCAGGTTCACAGGCAGCCATTTGGCTCGCTCGAATGTCACTTGTGAGGGGGGGCAGGTTTTATTCCGTTTGTTGAAATAAATACATTAGATAAAGCTGGCGTGTGAGTGGTTTGTGAGCTCGCAGTACAGCACTGCCTGGGGTGCCCGCCGAGGCATACAGAACTTCCAAAGGTGGGTGAGCTAGTTAGCCTCATGTTCCAAATGGGGAAACCGAGGAACAGGAAGTCGAAGAGTCACAACTAGCGAAGGAAATCGCATCTCCTGACTCGCTGCTCTAACCCCTAAGCTTGCGCTGCTTCTGTATCTGAGAGATTCCAAGGGGAAACGCAAAGACCTGCGTCACTGCAGAGATGGCTAACCCAGCATCCTGTTCCTGGCTGCTTCAGAGCAGGGTGCAAGAGAACCTGCAGGGGGCAACTTTCTGACCCCCCCAGTGACCAGCACCTCTCCCCACTAGGCAGCCAGGGGCCAGCCAGTCTTCCCGAGGGCTTTGAGGTTGGAACAGCCTCAGCTAAAAATCTTTACAATGTTTTTAGCCCTTCCTCTGAAACTGGGGGTGTCTGCGGCCAGGCGGGAGCCTCTGAAGGAGACGAAGCTTTTTCCAACCCAGTGCTGCAGATGCAAGAAGCTTGGATGGGGGCTTATCCAGCCAGACCCTCCACAGCTCCCCCCACCGGGACAGCGAACACAGACCTGCGTGTGGGGACCTCTCTTCGTGCGGACAAGCGCAAGCAACGGTTCATCCCAAAATAAAGTGCCAGGAAGCAGAGTTGTTGGAAACCACTTTAAATCAGTTTATTGGGTGCAAGGCAGAAATTGCTATTGGGGGGTTGTTTGAACCTTTACATCATCTTGTCCTTGCACTTCTGATCTTTTATCCTTGCCCAGCAGTTGGCTCTCGCAGACACTCGTCGGCTGAGCCGTGATCTTGGGACACAAACCTTTAAAACCGGAGACACTGGCCAAAATTTGCAAACGTGGGAGACTAAAGTGAGGCTCCTGAATTATATTTAAGCATCTCAGTAACAGTGGGCTGAGTTCCAGCTCTCATCAGCGTCTGGAATCCGGGTGCTCAGAAACTGAAAATCAACCCACTTGTGTTAGCCCAGCTGGGAGGGTTTGGGCCCTGGATTTTCCAAACTGACTGGTGGTTTTGGGGGCCGAACTGTGTAAAATCAGGCCCCTTCAAGGTGTCTCAAGTTCAAGCCCCAAAATACCAATGGGCCTAACACCACTCATCACTTTGAAGAACTGGGTCTGGGCTTTCCTTTCTGGTACAATTCAAGCTGTTGCAAGAGCCTGGACCAGGGATAGGAAATGGCATTACATAGAGATATTTTTAAATCCCTTGGGAACAGTGACTGGGTTCCTTACAGGAAAAGCTCCAGCAGATGCCAATTCATGCCCCTTGCTCCAGCGGCAGCGGGATGCCCTCGCTGGCTCACGTTCTGCACTCTGGGTACGCGCTGGGAGGTGTCCTGGCAGCGACAGCCCCGGTCTGCACAAGAGCAGCGCTGCTGAAATGCTCAAAGAGCCGAGGCGAGCAAAGGGCCGGGTCTGACGTGGGGTTACAGGCAGGGCTCTCAGCTAGACGGGGGGATGCCATCAACTTCCAGGAATCCCAGCCCCAACCCCAAACCCCACGTCACTGGAGAGAGCAGATGGGGGGATGGGTGCACCTGGGATTCATCCAGTTCTGGGCTGGGGCAGGGGAGTTAATCTGTGTCCACAACCAGGTCCACCGCAGCAGCCCCCACCCCGTCAGAGGCAGGCAACGTTTTGGAGAAGCATCCGGCACTGGGAGCAGGCAGGCTGGGTGGGCCTGTCTCTGCAGGGGACAAAGGCAGAGCGCAAAGCCAGGGATTAAATCACTCAAAGCCCAGAGAAGAAAAGTCTCTGGGTTCTGGTCTCAAAGCAGCTGGATACAATTCCAGGGTAGTTTGGGAAGGGGTGTCAATTACCCCTGTGTAGCCCCTGGAGCCTTCAGGCCCGGAGTGTGGGTGGAAGTGCTAGGAAATAGCTCACGGTTGGGTCTAGTTTCTAGGCCAGGGGTGGGCAAACTTTTTGGCCTGAAAGCCACATCTGGGTATAAAAATTGTATGGCAGGCCATGAATGCTCACAAAATTGGGGGTTGGGGTGTGGGTTCTGGGGTGGGGAAGAGGGATTGGGGGTGCAGGAGGTTGCTCTGGGCTGGGACTGAGGGGTTCGGAGGGCGGGAAGGGGATCAGGGCTGGGGCAGGGGATTGGGGTGCAGGAGGGGGTCAGAGTGCAGCCTCCGAGCAGCGCTTGCCTCAAGCAGCTCCTGGAAGCAGCGGCATGTCCCCCCTCTGGCTCCTAGGCGGAGGTGCGGCCAGGCAGCTCTGTGTGCTGCCCCGTCCGCAGGCGCCGCCCCTGCAGCTCCCATTGGCTGCGGTTCCCGGCCAATCGGCACTGCGGGGGCCGTGATTGGGGCGGGGGCAGCATGTGGAGCGGGGCCCCCTGGCTGCCCCTACATGTAGGAGCCGGAGGGGGGGACATGCTGTTGCTTCCGGGAGCCGTGCGGAGCGGGGCACACCCCTGACCCCGCTCCCTGGCTGGAGCGGGAG
The DNA here is from genome assembly GCF_002925995.2 of Terrapene triunguis. Classification (NCBI taxonomy): domain Eukaryota; kingdom Metazoa; phylum Chordata; order Testudines; family Emydidae; genus Terrapene; species Terrapene triunguis. The sequence goes on from NW_020664544.1 coordinate 1,934,532, forward strand.
CTCGAAGGCTGGATTAAAACATCTGAAGGGCCGGATGCGGCCCCTGGGCCATAGTTTGCCCACCCCTGTTCTAGGCTCTGCCTTTAAAGGCAAGAATTTGGGACCCTCGGGCCTGGGTTTGTTATGTGGAATTTTTCCCCTGCTGGCTTGTTAGAAACACTTCCAATAAAACACTATTAAATAGTAAAAAAAACAACAACCAAACAACCTCGCTCTGCAAAGGGGTTGGCACTAAAGTTTCCTGAGCTGGCTTCTCTAGGGCACAGTCCCTGTGGTGGTGGGGGGAGCAGCCCACTCCAAGGTAGGAAAGGACAAGAAGAAAAGTTGTCTCTTGAAGGCAAGAGCTCCTCAGAGCTCCTCATGGATTCTCTCCTGATCTTCGTCCGATTTCAGCTTCAGCTCCTCCGCGGTGATTTTCCCATCCTGGTTCCGGTCCTGGTTCTGAAACATGTCGGTGATGACGGTCTCCGCGTCGGAGCTGGGCATGAGCCGCCCCTTCCCCTCGGTGAGCTGGGCCTTGATGAAAGTGGAGAACTGCAGCAGGGAGAGGTGAGAACAGCTTACGTGGCTGGGCCCGTGAGGGATCCCAGGACAGCATGCAGCCAGCTCTGGGGTGGAGGGCAATGGCCGGACAGGGCTAGATGCCGCAGGATAACAAGGGCAGGGAGCAGCCCAGTGCCAGGCTGCAGGAGGCTCCCTCCAGGTTCCCTGTTCTGTGATGCTCTCAAAGCTTTCTGGGCACACGCCCTCCCCGCCCCCCGCCTCTCCTTCTCAGCCTACAGCCAGACCCAATTCAAGCTGCTGTGCTAACTGGCCTGGCCTTGTGGCACAGAGGGATGTTGCTGCCTGGCTGGGCCCCTGGACAGGGGGGTCGCTCAGAGTCCGTCCCTGGCCCCTGACCCGGCAGGAGGGCTGGGCTAGGGCAGAATCCCTGGTACGGCCACCTTAACAACCAAAGTGTGCGCGTTAGTCACAGCTTTGCAGCCGCTCCGGGTACTCGGCACACGCGCCGGATGCCAGCTGGGCACCGTGAGCCTAGCCGGCCCCTCCCTTCGCCATTGAAAAGCCCAAGCTCAGCGGATCACGGGATCCGAGACTGCTTCTAGGGCCGTGTTCCCTGATTCCGATTCCTCCCCCCATGTGCCCGGAGCTTCGGCCGCACCTCTTCGGGGGGGATCTCGCCATCCTTGTTCAGGTCCATGTCCTCGTACAGGTTTGCGGGTGGGTCCCCGTGCCAGATAAACAGGTAGCCTTCTGGGACTCCTTCCTCCCTGGAGAGCAGCTCCACCTCGAACCGGAGCACAGCACTGCCTGGCACGCCCCGGGCTGAAAGGCAAGGGGTGCATGTCACCGATCCCTCGTGTGCTCTGATGCACTATGGTGCCTTTGCACCATGGTGCGACGTGCGAGAATGAGCTCTGAACATCCCCGCTGGGGCGACTTGCCCAGGCTGGGTCAGCTGGGGGGGTTAAAGGCCAAAGGAGACCAGGTAACATCCTGGGCCGCTGCCAGACCACTGGGGCCACAAACCAACCCACCAGGCAGTTCCCCTCCCCCCCCTCACCTCCGTTCTCTCCATGCCCCAGGTGCGGGGGGATGACGATCACCCGTTTCTCCCCCACGCACATGTTCAGCAGGCCCGTGTTCAGGCCGTCGATCACCTTGCTGGTCCCCAGCGTCGCCTCCTGCGGGTGGTTGTAGTCGTGGCTGCAGGAGGCAATGCAGACATTGGATGGGCGAGAGGACTTCCCGAGCCGGGGCTGCCCACACAGCCTCCTACCCTCAGGAACCTGCCTCGGGCCTCCCCCGACCTTGTACCAATCAGCGGTGGCAGGGGAATTCTGCCTGAGGGTCAGAGGAATTGCTAGTGCCCATGATCTTACCCCAGTCTCCCTGAGTTCAGCCACCTCCATCCTGCTGAGCTTCGCAGGGCCCCACCCCACAGCTGTTAGCACTAACCCACGAGCAGCACCCGGACTGCTGGGATGGAGCTGGGGAGGGGGATCCAGGCTGCCCCGGGGGGCGGGCGGGGGCACACTCACGAGGAGAAGAGCTTGGTGCCATCCAGCAGCGAGCAGTTGTAGTGGTAGCGGACGTAGTCGCGATCCTGGGTGGTGACGTTGCAGCCCTCGGGCCGGGAGAGGGTCTCGATTTCCACCGAGTCCAGGGGGTTGTGGAAGTCGATGACGTGGATGTCGAAGATAAGCACGGCTGAGCCGGGGATCTTGTTCCCTGGAGGAGAAGGACGAAGGGCCCTGTGGGGATGAGGGGCTGGGGAGAGGGCAGAGCCGGGGGGAAAGCCCTGCCGAGCCGGGGGCCAGCGCAGGTTTGTTCCTACAGTCCAGTCCCCTGGGCGCTAATTGAATGTGTCCCTGCCCGCCCCAGCCCGAGAGACACCCCCCTGAGCCAACGGCCCCGCCTGACAACCCCGCCACTGATGCAGGGGCTCCGAGCCCTTCTCCTGCGGGAGGCGGCCCCCTCGCCCCCCGCCCATCGGCTCAGGGCAGGGCTGGCTCCCATCCCGCGGGCGATCCCCCCGTCATGGGCACGGGGACGACTGATGTGACGCAGGAAGCAAAGGATTATGTAACGGAGCCAGCGGGGAGCGAAACGGCATTGCTGACTCCCGCTCCCTGCCCTGCAATCCCACCCCACTACCCCGCGGGGACCCCTCCCTACCGGCTCCGTTCTCCCCGTAGCCCAAGTGCGGCGGGACGACGATCCTTCTCTTTTCTCCGAAGCAGACGCCCTGCAGGCCCTGGTCCATGCCGGGGATGACGTAGCCCTTCCCGATGTAGGTGTCGTAGGTGTGATTGCGGGAGTAACTGCAGCAAACGCAGCACCGGGCGGCGTCAGGTCGCAGGTAAGCACCGAATGAGGAGACCGTGGCGGCGTAAGCTCAGTCCGCATCCCCCAGCCCCCCCACAGCCCTGCCCGCATCCCCCACCCCACAGCCCTGCCCAGGCCCCTACAGCCCTGCTTCATCCCCCACCCCACAGCCCTGCCCACATCCCCCACCCTACAGCCCTGCCCACACCCCACAGCCCTGCCCAGGCCTCTCCACCCCACTGGGGGCCGTGTGGGGAGGAGCTCTGCTGCATGGCACCCCAGGCACAAATGGGGAGGCCCGTGCTCGTCCGTAGGCCCCGCCGGTGGCCGGTACCTGGAGTCAAAGAGCGTCCCGTCCATCAGGGTCCCGTTGTAGTGATAGCGGACGAAGTCGCCAGTCACAGCCTTGCGCTTGCAGGACGCCGGCACCTCCAGGTGCTCCAGGGAGATGCCATCTTTGGGGTTGTGCAGGTCCACCAGCAGCACATCGAACACCAGGGAGGCCTGGGGCGGGATCACCGTGCCTGGGTGGGGAGAAGGGAAGGAGGGTTGCGCTCAAGCAGAGCCAGCCCCTGCGCCGTGCCCAGAGCAGCCGGAGTGAGGGACCTCCGTGGGGTGGACCTGCAGCGTGCTCGTGGCTGGGGTGGCCATGTGGCCAGTCACCCCCTCCTCTTTTGCAGAGGTGGGGCCCCCGGAGCGGCCGACCCCAGCACGCCCCGCTCTAGCTCCGTGCGGAGCGCACCAGGCTGCGACCTGGCGTTATCGGCACGCAGCAGCTCCGTGTTTAACGGCACGAGGCGGAGCTTCCACCATGCACCTGATCGTGGCCGTGACGTACGTACCCGAAACCTAGAGCTGCCTCGGAGCAACCCAGTGCTGAGCAGGGTCCCTTCGCCCCCCCGACTCACCCCCCTCTGCCCCGGCTGGCTCACACCCTCCTCTCTGGTCCTGCCTGAATTCCGCTGGAAAATGGTGCCAATACTGCATGGCGAGATCTGTCCGGCAGCCCGGGTGGGTCAGGCCTGCTGCCCTGGGACCAGCCCCGGCTTTATCAGCCACCTGCCCGCCAGCTTGTTTGGCTGACGGCAGAACACTGGGCTGCGCGGGATCAGATGCTCATGGCCCTTTAATGCCCGCCCTCCCCACCCGATCCATCTGCTTCCCCATCCACTCCTGTCCTTCCCATCCCTTTCTCCCCACTCTTCCCGGGGTTTCCTCGGTCCCAGGGCTTCCCAGCCAGTGCCAAAGTGACCCCGTCTCCTCTGCCCACGCGGGGCTGAGCGCTGGCTGGGCACCTGCTTGGCCGTTTCCTTGCCTGGGGCGTTTGGCCCCTGCCAGGACTGGCATTCGTGGGGCTCAGACCCAGCGCTGCCTTTCGCCCATGCAAACTGCCTCCCGGCTGCCTGCCTCCGGGCAGCCCCATCAGTCACTGCCCCAGCGTGCCAGGCATGTGCAATCCCGTCTCTGGGGACGCCCCCACTCACCATAGCCCTTCTCCCCGTAGGCCAGGAAGGGAGGGATGATGATCCTCCTCTTCTCCCCAGCGCACATCCCCAGCAGGCCCTCGTCCATGCCTTTGATCAGCCAGCCTGTGCCCACGTAGGTGTCGTACGTGCTGTCCTTGCTGTAGCTGGCACCGGGGAGAGAACGGAAAAGACACGAGGGGAAGAATGAATCCGGGGCACGGGCAGCGCCCCTAACCCAACCTGCTCAGCCCAGGGGTCCTGGCACGAGCGGGCTCCCCCTCCCCCACAGGGAGTCACGGAGCGTGAACTCACGCCTCCCCCAGCCAGGCCCCTCTGAGTCAGGTGAGATGGGTCTGGGGGCGGGCCCTGGGCACATGTGAAGCTGGCCCCGCTGCTACCTGCTCCGTGCAGCGAGGCAGAGGGGTCCCCAAGACGGGCAAGCTGGCGTTTGTCACTAGCCCCCGCGGTGCTGCCCCTCCTGCTCGGCTGCCCTGTACCTGGAGTCGAAGTGGGTGCCGTCCAGCAGCGTGCCGTTGTAGTGGTACCGGACGAAGTCCGAGTTCTCCACGGTGCGGTTGCAGCGCTCTGGCTTGTGCAAGGTAGTGATCTGCAGCTTGTCCTCTTTGTTCCAGATGTCCAGCATGATGACGTCAAAATACAAGGTGGTGTCGGGGGGGATCATGCCAGCTGCGAGGGACAACGAACGACAATGGCTCAGCCCCGGGGAGCGTCCGAGCGAGGGGAGCAGCCTCACAGCACGAGGCCGAGACTGTTCATTTCAGCGCCTCAAAATCCACCCACAGGCCCCTCCGGCCTCTGCCGCTCAGCCCCGTTCACAACAGCTGTTCACGTGCTCTTACAGATTTGTCCCCCGCCCCATGGCTGGTCTACATACGAGATACCAGGAGTCTGCTGCTGCTTGGAGCTGATGGACTTCGACACAGGGGCTCGAGCGTTGAAGGTCCCAGCTTCACACTGGCCCAAGTGGGGTCACTTATACTTTGAGCAGAGAAGGGGTCACCACACCTCACAGCATGGGGGTGCCCAAAATGCCAGTTACCGGATTTTCTCTTCAGATGAACCAGCCACTCCACCCCACTGTCCTATGGAGAATGGAGAGCGCTGGCACTGGGAACCCGGGCGGTCCTGGTGAGTAGGGCACAGCCTTTATTCAATACCTCCCTGCCCTTTTCTGCTGGTTTTCCCTTTAAGGAGGGGGGTGACAGCATCACACCCAAACAGTGCTCAGGGGTTTATTGTATCAATTATTTATCGGCTTGGAATGAATAATAATTCTTGGATTAGCCCTTTCGTGTGAGGCTCTCAAAGGGTTTATCAAACCTAGTGATACTCCACGTGCTCAGAGATGGCTTCGTTCTACACCAAAATGCAGCCACCTCTGGGCTGAATGTGGCAGCTGGGTAGCCCCACAGCAAGGAGAAATGATACTGCATCCAGCAGAGAGTCCTGGGGGAACGTGAGGAGGTGTGATCCTATTCCTGACTGAATTCAGCCGGGCCGCGCTGCTCCCGTAATGCTACAGTGGGATTGTTACTGACACGCTGAGATCTGCACTGATCGCCCAGTGCAGGAGGCCCTGGGTCTCGCCTGCCCTGTGCATGTGGTGACAAAGGTTCACACCCCATGGGTTAAAGAATTCCAGCTGATTGCTCCTGTTGGCCTGTCCATCTTATTTTTACACGTTACTCATTGGCTAGCACTTTGCAATCTCTCTGCCCACCCATTGCATCCCATATAAACTTCAGGAGGGGGCCAGGGGATCTCAGCGCGGGACTCGGAGCCTTTCCTCATCCTTGTGGTCGCAGCCGCCGATGATCTGCACGTGTCTCACGCCAGGCCAGTCCCCAGACCAGCGGGCGGCTCAGCCGCTCAGAGAAAGAGGAGGCCAGGAGGGGAGAGCTCTCTCCATGTTAGTCCACCACCAAGGGCCAGATCCTGCCCTGGGGGTCCCTGGACTCCCCTGCACTCATCCAGGGGAGATCAGCCCACGGAGGTGCTGAGCCCTGCGAAGCTCATGGACTTCACCAGGACCTGTGGGTGCCCAAGTCCTTAGGAGCGCAGACGGGAGCAGATCCACCCTCAGGGGCCTTTCTGCCTCCCACGTTATCCCCAGTGAGAAGGGCTCAGCCAGCGATGCAGGAGGCAGAACCCCGCTGAGACCTGGGCTCCTGCAGGGCTGACGGGAGAGACGTTGGGCCTGACCTCATCGCAACAGAAACCCCCTGGGCCGTGCTAGGCCGGCCGGGCGGGGCCCTCGCATTCGCCGCCCCCCTTACCGACGCCGATGCTGCCGTAGCCCAGGTGGGGAGGGACAATCAGATGACGCCGCTCGTTGACGCACATGCCCTGCAGGCCTCGGTCCATGCCGGTGATCAGCCGGCCGACTCCCACCACGCCCGCCACCGTGGCACCTCTGTCGTAGCTGGGGAGGAACGGAGACACGTTAAGTCCCCCTCTTCTGATGGCCTTGGCTGTTTGGGATACTGCAAAGCAACTAGGATCCTTGGCCACACCAGCCTAGCGAATCCCATAGCTGGCCCCAAACAATAGGGTTGCAAGGTTCCCACCCAGCCCTGCCCGTGGGGCCTGCCACAAGACCAGTCCGGTGACTAACAGCCTGAGTTTCCAACTCCACCCCCTGAAGATCAGGATGTTCCATGCGTCCCCCTCTCCTGGGGCAACGACTGTACCAAGACACGTCACCACTCGACCAACCCACCTGCAGAGGTAGGGGAGTCTCCATCACTGGAGTAGTTCAATCCAGACCGATGTCTTTCTAAGCCGCACGCTCTCACGCGGACAGAAGCGATGGGCTTGATACTCAAGTTACTGGGTGAGGGTCTCTGGCCTGCACCGTGCAGGTCAGCCTAGAAGATCGTAACGGTCCCTTCGGGACTCGAGCACTAATTAATGACTGATTATTACGCACCATCGGCCCCATGTCACAAGGCACAAAGTGGCTACGGCCCAACATTTTCAGAAGTCTCTAATTTGGGGGGCTTCTGTGGCTGGGAGCCCAACTCGCTGCCCACCTTCCAGCCACAGAGCTGCGGGTGCCGAAGCCCGAGGCGGCTCAGCTTGGGCACCCCAAATTAGAGGCCACTTCTGAAAACACTGGCTCCGTGACTCACCCAATGAGTTGGCAGCAAAGTCAGGAATAGAATCCAGGTCTCCTGATTCCCATTGCTCAATCCACTAGACTACAGCCATCCCCACGTCTCTCTGTGGTTAAAGCAGCCGGCCCATGAAATGACAGGCTAGGGGGGTGCCCATAATGTTCTGCAGATGATGGATTCTGTCTCTTTGCTCTTGGAATACGGGGGGGCAGAGGGCACACATGTGTTGCGTTTCATGGTGGAGCATATAAAGGAGTATGACGTCCCACGTATGCTCCTGGCCAGATTTCTTTTGCAACTCAATCTCTGCAGCAGATGCGGACCCAGTGGCGGGGAACAATCTCGTCAAAGCGGGATTGGAGCTGACGTCCCTGATCCTGGGTCTGATCCTGCATTCCTCACACACTCAGAGGCTTGGGGATGCAGGATCAGGCCCTTTGTTTGCAAAAGTCATTTGTGATGTTTAAGCTGGGACCGAATGCAAACAAGCATCTCTCCCAGATAAGCACTGGCTGGCTGACTCTCCGGTGCTTCCAGGGAACAGATATGCCACGTTCCAAACACCGTGCAGAGTAACTAACGACCAAACACCCAAGCCTCATTTGTAACCTGCAAATTACTCTGATTTTTAAATCGTAAAACCCACTCTCTCGGGGACAATTCGGGCTTGTTACAAGTGCTCCGAGATCCTTTGCTTGGTTTAATGGCCAGCGAAACGTCTCAGGGAACCACGCTGCAGCCATCAAGACAAAGAATTATTTTAGTACGAAAGGTTTGCCGGGGCCCCATTTATCTGTAAGACTCACGCCTAGCGGTGGCTGCTGGATGGCTGATTTATCCCACTTTTTACGCTTCCTGTTCGGGCATTCAGGGACGACTAGCAACGTTTTAAATATTTAAAACCAGAGCAGATTCCCTGAAGCGTTTCGTTGGCACTTCTGAAAACCTCCCGGGAAAGCAACTGTTGCTGCCCTCTGCTGGGCCTGATCCTGAGCCTAGAGACGTCTGTCTTCCCTCTCCGCAGGCCCGTGCAATGGGCTTGCTTTGCCTCTTGCTCCCACTGGTTTCAATCAGGAGAAATTCCCCTGGAGTGCCACCAGCACCATAACTCCGGACTGACATCAGCGTGAGGAAAGGGCTGGCTGCACGCGCAGGCCCAGGGAGAACTGGGACCAGCTCACATAGGTGGAAAAGGGGCCCCTTGGGAATGGAGCACACTCCGAAACTGCACTGGCTCGAATCTGTCCCTGCGTCATGGCTGCTGTGATGAGCTTTATCTCGGCGGCGGCAGGCGCCGTCTGCTGTGCCCGATCTCAGTTAGGACCCAATCCTGCATCCTTTACTCACCCGAGTAGTCCTTACCCCTGCAAGCAGTTGCACTGGACTCAACAGGCCTGCCCTCGGGAGTAAGGGCTGCTGGCATGAATGGGAGACTGCAGGACCCAGCTCTCCGCCAAAGAAAACAAAACGGACACAAAATACAAAGCAACGGCTCCTGAAAAACGAACCCCAAAGATCGACATCAACGTTCTCGGTTCTCCTCCCCCCCGGATCGGGGCAGTGGCTCGGGGATGGTTTGCACGTGGCGAATATGGAGCCACCAGAATGACACGTCTACACTGAGCTGGGCCCCCCCTGCATGTTCAGCAGCACCCCAGGGCAGCTGGTGTAACGGTTCTTCTGGCCCTGGGGAACTGCCCTGCGCTCTGGTGGCAAAGCACGCTCCTGGGCCGCGCATGCAGAAGTGCGCTGGGCTCCTGGCACGGCCACAGGCCTCGAGTCATGGCGTGCCAAAGCCGGCGAGGGACGTGGAACGTGCAAGTGAGCAGGGCAGAATTGGAGCCCATCCTCTGAACCAGGAGCGCGCATCCCAGTGCAGCTGGGGGGGGCAGGGAAGTGCACACTCTATTAGCAAAATGAAGAGGGGGGGCTGCAGCAAACCCCCCCCCCCACTCTGCTATTACACTAACGTCGCCGGGGGGGGCAGGAACCGCCTTGTGCAATGTTATCCAGAACCACCCTGTACCTGGAGTCAAACTTCTTGCCATCTTGGAAGGTGCCGTTGTAGTGGTAGCGGATGAAATCCCCCATCTGCACTTCCCGTGCGCAGATTTTGGGGATGTAGTACCTGTCGATCACCACGTCTTCCAGGGGGCCGGGGTCCCCCAGGCCGGGGGCCGCCAACAGGCCGAGCAGGAGGAGGAGGAGGCTGCGCCGGGCCATGGGGCTCGGAGTGCGGGCAGCGAGGGACGGGGCTGGGCTGCGCTGCGCGGAGCCTGGAGCTTCCCAGCCAGGAATGTTGTCAACGTGTAAAGTGGGCTTGAGAGGCGCTGAGGTCACTTAGCTGTCCACGCTGCTTCGCGGGGGGGGGGCTCCACGTCCACCCGGGGATTTCCCCCGCCGCGCGGGCAGGCTCCGGGGACGCGGAGGGGGAACGTCCACGCGCGGGGAATTTTTTTTTTTTGCAATTATTTCTGAGAAGGAAAAATCTGAAGCAAACTATTTATTGCAAGTTTGTGCAGGGAGAGGTCCTACCCCGCCAGCAGCCAGACTCCCCCTGGGTCCTAGTGCCGCTCTCACCGCCTTGCTCGGGGGTCGCTTCACTGTGGGGGCAGCTCCATGGGCCCGTTTGGCTACACTGGTGCAAAACAAGCCACCATCCGTCTGGGCTGTGGGAGCAGGAGTGGTGTAAGCGAGACACGAGAAGTGATTCTTCCGCTCGGCTCCGGGCGGATTCGGCCTCAACTGGAGTCTTGTGTCCAGTTCTGGGCACCGCAGTTCAGGATGGATGTGGATCAATTGGAGAGAGTCCAGAGGAGAGCCACGCAAATGATGAAAGGCCTAGAAAACCTGACCTGTGAGGGAAGAGGGGTTTGTTTAGTCTGGAGAAGAGAAGCCTGAGAGGGGACAGGAGAACAGTTTTCAAGTACATAAAAGGTTGTTACAAGGAGGAGGGAGGAAAATTGTCCTTAACCTCTGAGGACAGGACAAGAAGCAATGGGCTTAAATTGCAGCAAGGGAGGTTTAGGTTGGACATTAGGAAGTTTTTCCTAACGGTCAGGGTGGTTAAGCACTGGAATAAATTGCCCAGGGAGGTTGTGGAATCTCCATCATTGGAGATTTTGAAGAGCAGGTTGGACAAACACCTGTCAGGGATGGTCTGATAACACTTAGTCCTGCCGTGAGTGCAGGGGACTGGACTACCCGACCTCTCGAGGCCCCTTCCAGTGCTACGATTCTATGATCGGTAATTATCAGTCAGGAGTAATAAATACAGCGAATGAATAATTATTAATAGCAATTTCTAGCACTTTTAAACCTGCTGAGGAAAGGTGTTAAGTGCAAATGATAATGAATTAGGAATGATTGGTGTCCTATTTATCAAATGCACATCAGACCATTGCAAGCATCTCTGCCTTCCACAAGCTCATCTGCGAACAGCGATCACCAGAGTTAAGTGCGCTCTGCACATCCTGGATACAGACTAGACATCTAGGAACTGAGATGGGACTTACTGGTCCTCAACAGATGGGAACAAGGATCCAGACAGAAGCTTGTTGTTCACTTCTGGAGTCAGCAAGTCCCTTAGTTGTCTGCAAGGCTGATGGATTCTTGGCTTTACGTGTTTAGGTATGAGGGCTGCTGCCAACCATCCCACCAAGGGAAGAAAGAGGGTGCTGGCCCTGCGACCAGTCATTGGCCCTTCTAGAAGCGGGGAACTTCCTCTCTAGTCTCTGCAGTGCTGTGGAAAGATAAGCACTGGTTATTTTCCCAGCAGTGTGTGTCTCCTACTGCAGCTGATCACGTGTTAATTCGCCCAACACTTCACCTCTCTGTGTTCAGCCCTTGGCACTGCCCAGCATGCAGACTGGAAGGTCTTTGGGACAGAGACCTGGCCTTCAGACCTGTCTGCAAGGCCCCTGGCGCACTGCTGGCATTGTATAAATGATGTTTGCACCTGTACCCATCTGACAGCCCTGCAGGTCTCTGCTTCTGGTGACACGCACCCCCCTGGGCAGAGACATCAGACGGTACAGGGCCTGGCCTCCAAACAGGAGCTGAGTGGTCTGGCTGGCTCCTGGGCTGGCTCTGTGTGACTGTCACCCTTCAGATTGATCCCCAGCTGAAGATGCTGCTTCCACCCCCTTTGTCACAGCTGCAGCACTGTCCAGTGCAACACAAACATTCCCGTCCTAGCGAGACGGGCTGGGAGCCCGGCCCTGGGCTCCTTTGCGCAGTCACGCCTGGACCGGGCAGTTGTGGCCAGTCCTGTGAGCCCGACACGAATGCTTCTTAAACCCAGTGCAGCACTTTTCCAGCTAAAACTCACCCACACGGAAAGCTCTGCCCCTGCCTGACTGTGGGCTGCACGGGGAGGTTGAGGATGGACCCAATAATACTGTAAGTGCCGCACGTCCCCGGGTCCCCGGGCGAGCACAGTGTCGTCTCTCACACGGCAGCGTAATAAGGGGAGTAACAGAACGGGATCCCAGTTACTGTCTGGCCCCACCAGTCAGTGGGATCCTTCCCGGTGCCACTCACCTGTTCCTTGGGCATGACTGGCTGGGAGGGACGCAGTGTGGATTTGGGCAGTGGTGGCTCGGCCATGCAAACGTCCCCTGTAAGGCAACACATGCTCCATCAGAACCAGCGCTAGCCATAAGCAGACTAAGCAAGTGCTTAGGGCCCCAGTGGCTCGAGGGGGCCCCTATTAATGATTAGTGTATGTGTGTGGGGGGTGTTCCTGCTTAGGGCCCCAGTGGGCTAGCACCAGCTCTGCACTCAATGTCCAGGGCACAGTGTGCCAGGGAGAAGCGGGTGCAGGCGAGATCCTGGTGCCACAGACGTCAGTGGCCACAATCCCATTGCCTGCCGTGGGGCCAGGGTCTCACCCAGCCGGGGCAGGAGCATAAAGTGTGTGGTTGGTTTGTTTTTTTGACTGGTCAAAGCAAATCTTTATTTTAAGATGGGAGTTCCTTCTCTCTAAGGAGAAGTCGCCCTGTTACAGGTGCTGAATTAAAATGTAAAAATATAAACGTTAAATTTCCTGATGGCAAAATAAAATGGTCATCTTAATTTATTGGTATCTTGGATGCACCATTTCCACGTTAACTCTTGTAATAGTGGAGCAGTCATTTTTAAAAAAAATATAATGTTTCGTGCAAGGAGCAAACTCGTGCAAGGCGCGCACACACGGTGCAAGGAGCAAACTCGTGCAAGGCGCACACACGGTGCAAGGAGCAAACTCGTGCAAGGCCCACACTGGTGCAAGGAGCAAACTCGTGCAAGGCGCACACACGGTGCAAGGAGCAAACTCGTGCAAGGCGCAACCGCCAGCTGCTGGCGCAGGCAGCACTAAGACCCCGCGGATCCGCCTGGCCCGGCCTCCTGCACTCCCCGCCTTTCCCCCGGCAAGACGCCGGATGGTCCCCCAGGCTGGGCAGCTCCTTGGCGTGCGTGTGCGGCGCTGCGCCGAGGAACCGGGCGGGCATGGAGCGGGGAGCCCGGCGGCTGCTGTTGCTGCTGCTGGCGGCGGCGGCGCAGGGCCCCGCTCCGGCGGGCGCGCAGTACGAGGAGTACAGCTTCCGCGGCTTCCCGCAGTCCGAGCTGAGGCCGCTGCAGAGCGCCTACGCCGTCGCGCTGGAGCAGTACGAGGGGGAGCGCTGGAAGGAGAGCGCCCGCTCCCTGGAGGCCAGCCTGCGCCTGCACCGCCTGCTGCGCGACAGCGAGGCGCACTGCCACCGGGAGTGCGCGGGGGGCGCAGCGGGCGGCGCGCAGCCCGCGCAGGCGGAGGAGTGGGGCTGGGAGCTGGAGGTCTTCGGGCACGTCCTGCAGCGAGCCGCCTGCCTGCGGAGCTGCAAGCGCGGCCTGCCGGTCTTCCAGCTCCGCTACCCTCCGGCCGAGACCCTGCGCGACTTCCAGCGCCGCGCGCCCTACCAGTACCTGCACTACGCGCTCTTCAAGGTGAGCCGGGGGCGCAGGCTGCGCGCAAAGTATCCAGCCCCGTAGGCGTTGCAGCCAGTGGCCAGAGCGCCCCTGACTCGCGTGGGTGCGGGGTTGAACCTTCCCCGCCGGGCCCTGCACCTCAGCACGGCTGGAGCCAGAGGCGTTAGTGTTTTGGGGATGGGCGTGGGATCCATTTTCAAACCAGGGTGCAAGGGATGTGCCTAGGGTGACCAGACGGCAAGGGTGAAAAATCGGGACAGGGTGGGGGGTAATAGGCACCAATATAAGACAAAGCCCTAAATATCGGGACTGTCCCTATAAAATCAGGACATCTGGTCACCCTACATGTGCCTGGGAGCCTGCCCGCCCCATGGCTCCTGCTCTGTCTCTCTGCCCGTCTCTCACCAAGTTGTTTCACTGTTTTGTCACCCCTTCCTAGGGCCTCCTGCCCACTCAGTGTCTCCCCGACTCAGGCCCAATCCCTCACGTTGGCCCACACGTGTGGCCTCCTGAAGTCTTGGGCACGGCTCGGATGAGGGTTTGCAGGACTGGGCCCTTTGGCTCCTCCAGGCAGGGGGCAGCATCTCGGTCTGCCCAGAGCACGTTGTGGGCGTTTCACAGATAAGAAATCCTTGCAGGGTGCTGGGGTCAGCCGACGATGGCGACGGCCCCGTCTGCCCTTGGCATCTGTGGGTCCCACAGGAGCCAGGTGCCGGGCAGAGAACAAGGTGCCCTCCCCCCCATAGCCTCTGTGGGCTTGTGTGAATGTGAGCCGGTCCCCAGCCTGGAGGTCTGGCGCACTGGGGCCCTCTCGGTGTGGTCCCTTCCCAGCCGGAGCAGGAATGTGGCATGCGGGGTGTTTCCGGGTGCTTTGCCCAGTGGGTTTAAGGGGCACCCATCCCACTGCTGCGAGGGGACTGGCCAGCAGCCGTGTGCGTTGTGTGCTGTGTCGTTATTTCCTTTTCACAATCTGTGCTGCTTTTGAGCCCCATCGCACGGAGCAGGAGCAGCTGGGACCAGCGTGTAGCTCGTGCGCGCCAGGATGGAGTGTTAAAACCTTTGCCAGTTGCTTCTGGTCTTTTCTTTTCTCCTCTTCCCCCCCACCCCTTTCTCTCCTCCCCTTTCTCCCCACCCCCTTGGCCAGCCCTCCCCACAGCGGGAGCCAGGAAGCCCCCTGACTCGGATTTGCAGGAGGAATGCAAATGCCACGTCCCCTGTATCCAGAGCAGCAGAAGCTTGGGTGACTGCCGAGCACAGACCTGGGCAATAGACCCTGCGGGGATCCTTGGCCGGGGGGAGGGATAGAGCCGTCTTTTGGACCCATCGCTGGCTGCTGCTCCCTACAGTTTCACTGTCCCATTGGCCCTGTTAGCTCGGCCCTGCCCCCTCCGCTCCAGCCCTGCCGTTCCTAGAAGGTAAAAGTTCCAAAACTTCTGTTTTCGGGGGCAGAGTCTGTTTTCCCCTCGTAGCTCAAGGGAAAGGTCGTGTTCACTTCACATGGTCAGATGCAGTCGGTGCTGCCGTCCGACTGCATGGCTGGAGTGGGGAGTCTGCTTACCTTGGGGGTGGGGGGGTCCTTTTGGGAAATCCCTAGACGCCCCAGTGCTGGTGCATGCCCAGGCTGGGCAGGACTCAGTGTGCCGTAGTGTCCACCTGGCAGAAATGTGAATGCCTTTTGAAGAGCCCAAGGAAAAAGGGAGAATTAAAGGGTTTTGCCCAGGGCTCCCATTTGTGTGCATGCTCAGGAAGAGTTATTTGAACAGGCTGATGAAAGGGTTTTCCCTGGGGGTGGGGGGGCAAACAGGGGAGGAGACAAAAGGAAACGTAGTTTTGTTCTTTGCAGTTTTACCCACTGAGTTTGCTATAGAAGACCTCTGTGCGTACTGATCTATCACCCACCTTTCTCCGCCTTGCAATTCTAGCTTCTCTTTCTGTCGGATTTGCCAGCAAAGCCGGGGGTGGCTGAGAGTCCAGTGGCCTGAGCAAAGGCCTTGGGAGTCAGCATCCCTGGGTTCTAATACTGGCTTTGACACCTACTTCTAGTGCAAGCTTGGGCAAGTCATGTTGCCTCGCTCTGTGCCTCAGTTTCCCCACCTGTAAAGCAGGGATAATAAGGGGGGGGGTGTAGCAGGGAGGGGTTGTGAGAATTAATTAGGTCTGATCCTGCAGAATACCATCGCGTGAGCCATGCTGTGGGTGACTTAGCCATTGCCAGGGTGACACGGTTTCACTGGCTCCTGGAGTGCAAATGGATCCTTTAAGAGGATAGTTTAAAGTGCCGCAGTTTGAATCCAAGCTGCTCTTTCCATGGGCCGTGCTGGGGGAGCCCCTGGGAGGAGTCGGTCTTTCGCAGTAGTTTGCTCGCGCTCTTGTGCACACTTGGATTTACTGGCTAATTTCCGATGCGAGGCTCCTGCTCAGTGGGATAGTCTGTCCTTCCTGCTAACGTAACACGTTTTCCCCTCAGCCGCCTCGCCAGCCACGCCTCCGGCTGAGGGACTCTCAGCCTGGAATCGCAGAGTCTGAGGCTTGGTAACGCTGGGGCAGTCAGTACGGCTGGCAGGAGACTGTGGAGAAATGCCATTTAAGGTCCCAGCCAGGGGGCCTATAGGCCGATGAGCAGGAACAATCTGAGGTGCAATCAGACGTGACTGACCTGAGAAACACCCCTAACCTGTGGCCGCCTGGGCCTCAGAATCACTTGGGAACCTGGCTGAAAATTACAGACCCGAGAGGGTAAAGTTAGACTCCAAACTCCATGTTTAGGGACCCAACCAGACATGGCCTGATTGGCCAAAGGGCTGAGCAGCCCCAGCTCCTATTGAGCTGTGGAGGGTGGGGGGGCAGATTTGCCTGCATCGGTGCCAGAGGATGGGGGCCCACAATGTGTCACCTGGATTCATTGGCTTTTTTATCGTCTGGTTCTGCCCGTCGGCTGCTGCCGGCGAGGGATTCGCCCCAGGGCTGCTGCTGATCCAAGCTCCACATTGTCTGATTCCCACCGGGAAAGGTCCCTGGACCCACACTGGGCTCCTTTTGCATCGCTCGCTCTGCCAGCCGCCTCGGCCTGGCGATCCCATGAGATCACTTGCAGCTCGGCTGGGTTAGCAGCCAGAATATTAGCAGCATGCCGCGCTGCCTTCTGCATGAGAAGGTTGAGCGTGTCCCAGCTACTTGGGGGCGAATAAAGGAGCCAGTGTATTCCAGACCAGAGCGCCGGAGAGCTGCTTTCCCGCATTCGGTCTGGTATGATCTCGGGGTGTGAAAGAAACACCAGGACGGGAGGGATGGTCTAGGGGCTAATACAGTGGCCTGGGATTGAGGAGAGGTGGGTTGAGATCATGGCTGTGCGTCAGTCTCTTTGCGTATGTCACAAGGGGACATGTTTTCAGAACCTCGGTAGGAGCAGATGTTTCTGTGGGGCCTAGAAAGCAGGGACCGGCGGACGGGTGCCGAACCCTGCTTAGAAATCTCTCCAGCCATGGCAATTCCACTAGCCCCCTGGCAGCTTGCCCCTTGGCTGAGCGGCTCTTGGGGCGTGTCCGCCCTCCCAAATCGTATCTCCGTCGCTGCAGCGGTGTAGGTGAAGCAGACAAGCCCGAGGGGTGGACGCAGTTGGACTGGTATAGTGGTGTTATCCTGGGATAGCTTAGCCCCCTGTGGGAAGGGGAAGAAGCCATGCGAGTATAAAGCCCTATTACCCGGAATACCTGTGGTATTGTGCTGTGCTAGCTGGACTGGGATGACTGAATCCGGACAGCTTTGGTGTAGGCAGTAGGAGCCGTGTGGATTTTCTGGGCCGGTGGCTGGCCGGAGCGGAGACGCTGAGCCCCGCATGGAGCTGCCGTGAACCCCGGGACTGAGCTCACTGGGATGGCCTGGAGAGACCCTGGCTGCAGTGCCGTGCGACTCTCTCCCTCTCTCAGGCCAATAAGGTGGAGAAAGCCGTATCTGCTGCTCACACCTTCCTGCAGAAGAATCCCAAGCACGAGATGACGCTGAAGTACATGAACTATTACCGAACCATGCTGGACGTGGACGAGTACCTCGTGGACTTGGAGGCCCAGCCCTACGAAGTGAGTGCGTCCCCAGGGGGCCAGGCTGGGATAAGGGGGATGCGGGTCGGGATTGAGAGGCATCAGCAGAGCTGTGGGCCAGGAGGGAGGACAATGACAGAGCTGGGTGGGGGGGTGACCATGCCTGGAATGGGGGGCTGCAGGTCAGGTTTGGGGTGCCTCAAGGATGATCTGGGGAGGAAGCTTTGACGGGTTATCTCTGCATCGTGCCTGGCCCTGGCCACCCTGGTCTGTCTGAGCCTCGCCCCCTCGAGGAGTAGTGGTAACTGTGAAGCTGTCGCTTTCAGAGCCGCAGGAGGGGCCGTGCTGGGCCCTGTCCCGTCGCTGGCTGCTCCTGGGGTTGACAGAGGCAGGCTGGGCCCTAGGCTGCAGCTCATTCTGCTCCAGCTCTTGCCGTGAGCTCCCATCTGTGGCAGGACCACGGGGAGGGAGGCATTCACTGCCCGAGGTTACACCCGTATTTCCCGAGCTCTACTCGGAGGCCCTGTCTGCTCCTCGATCAGCGTCGTATCCGGAGCGGGGTGGGGAGCTAGGCTGGAACACCCCCTGGAAACAGGTTGTGATGGCCTGGTCCCAGGCTAATTCTGGGAGCCAGATCCAGCCCTTGTGTAGGTATGCGCAGCTCCCAGCAGAGGGCGTTCACACTGGGACCTGCCAGCCCACGTACACCAGGAGAACTTAGTGGAGCGCCAGCTCTGCTGGCGTTGGGCTTCGGACCAGCTGTGTGCTCAGTGCGCGACACTTCTGGGTGCTCTCCAGTCCGCGCTGGGGGCAGGATCTGGGTTCCTTAGGAGGCTGCTGTGCTCATGTCTGTCCCCGTCCCCGTGGGCTGCTGTCATGCAGACAGCTGGGGCAGTTTGTGCACAAGCTGGGCCCTGCTGGGAATTCAGCCCATGCAGAACGCAAGGCGCCGGGGATGACTTTACTCACCAGGCTTCGAACCACTGAGTCATCAAGAGGAGCTCGAGTGATACAGAAATCAAGAGGGACTCGGTCAGTGTAGCAGAAATCCACGTATCCGGAGTGGGGTGGGGAGCTAGGCTGGAACACCCCCTGGAAACTGGTTGTGACGTCTCAGTCCCAGGCTAATGCCGGGAGCCAGATCCAGCTCTCGTGTAGGTGTGTAACGTCTCAGATACAGAAATCCTTTCTGTTGGGGGGGGGGGCCCCAAAACTGAATGAAATACTCCAGATGGTGAGGCCACATCTGGAGGACTGCGTCCAGATTTGGGCCCCCCACTACAGAAGGGATGTGGACAAATTGGAGAGAGTCCAGCGGAGGGCAACAAAAATGATTAGGGGTCTGGAGCACATGATTTATGGGGAGAGGCTGAGGGAACTGGGATTGTTTAGTCTGCAGAAGAGAAGAATGAGGGGGGATTCGATAGCTGCTTTCAACTACCTGAAAGGGGGTTCCACAGAGGATGGATCTAGACTGTTCTCAGTGGTGGCAGATGACAGAACAAGGAGCAATGGTCTCAAGTTGCAGTGGGGGAGGTCTAGGTTGGATATTAGGAAACACTATTTCACTGGGAGGGTGGTGAAGCACTGGAATGGGTTACCTAGGGAGGTGGTGGAATCTCCTTCCTTAGAGGTTTTTAAGGCCTGGCTTGACAAAGCCCCGGCTGGGATGATTTAGTTGGGGTTGGTCCTGCTTTGAGCAGGGGGTTGGACTAGATGACCTCCTGAGATCCCTTCCAACCCTGATATTCTGTGCTGCCTGGGCCTGGGGCAGGGCCTTCTGCACAGGGCTGAATTCCAGGCAGCCCCAGTCAAAGCCCCGGCCCTTGTGCTGACCAGGAGGAGATGGCCGAGGGGCTGGATCTGCCCCCTTTCCTGCTGCGGTGAGGGCCTGGCGGGGGCCCACCCGTGACGCGGGGCTGTTCCGATCCCTGCAGACGGCGTTCGTGCGCTCGGTGAAGCTGTATAACAGCGGGGATTTCCGGAGCAGCATCGCAGACATGGAGCATGCGCTGGTGGAGTATTACAAAGCCTACGAGAACTGCCTGGCCGGCTGCGAGGGCGCCTACGAGCTGCGGGAGTTCAAGGACTTCTACCCGGCTATTGCAGGTGGGGGCGCCTCACGGAGCCACGGGGCGGGCTCTGCTGCCGGGCGCTGGGGAGAAGTGGCCAAGAGGTGACAGATGGAAGCCGCAGTGTCCCCCGAGCCGCCTGTTTCCTGTTCACACACGTGTGTGGGTCCCCGGGGGCAGGTGGCTCCCCACAGAGGCTCCCCGGGGCCTGGCGTGACGTGAGCGGGGGGGCTCAGTCTGTGTGTAGCCGGATGCCCCCTAGGGTGGGGCTGAGGACGGGGCCCTTATGGGGGTGCAGGGAGCTCAGCCCACTGCTGCCTAGGTCACATGTGCTCCCAGGATGCGCAGAGGAGTCTGTCTCCGGGGCTGTGGATCCGGCGCTTTTGCTGGGTTCAGGGAGGGGGGGAGCTCCCATCCCCTCCACCCACAAAGGATCGGTCCATACAATGGCTATTAGCCAGGCTGGGCAGGGATGGTGTCCCTAGCCTCTGTTTGCCAGAAGCTGGGAATGGGCGACAGGGGATGGATCACTTGAGGATTCCCTGTTCTGTTCATCCCCTCTGGGGCACCTGGCACTGGCTGCTGTCGGAGGACAGGACACTGGGCTAGATGTACCTTTGGTCTGACCCAGTCTGGCCGCTCTTATGTAACGGGGAGGGACACAGGCCGTTTGCCTGGCTGCGGGGGACAGCGAGAGCATCGGGTGGGGGTGGTTCAAACCAGCCAGTCCTAGAAACCCCAGAGGCGTGGCAGAGAGATGAGCCTCTTGCACTGTGGCACAAGCCGCCCCATAAGTAATGGGTCAGGGAGAAACTTCCCTGTGCGGCAGGTTATCCCACCATCAGCCGCTGGGGGGCTCGTCTCCCTGGGTAGCAGGGGCCGGCGGCTGTGGGTGAGGGCGGCCGGGGCCTGGGGATGCCGGGCCGGCATGACAGGCGTTTCTTCCCAGATCACTTCGTGGACGTGCTGCAGTGCAAGGTGGACTGCGAGGCCGACCTGACGCCCAACGTGGGCGGGTACTTTGTGGAGAAGTTTGTGGCCACCATGTACCACTACCTGCAGTTCGCCTATTACAAGCGTGAGTCCCTGGGGCCGCGTCCTGGTTTGCTGGTCCTCGCGGGGGAGTGGAGGGGGAGGCAGACTGGGTGGGCAGTTGGGGGGCAGGGGCTTAGACCCCAGAGCAGCAGGGAATGATCCCCCCCCCCATGCACCCTTGCCTGTTTTCGCCCCCTCCATCTGCAGCCAGCACCTGAGCACCTCAGAGCCTCTCTCCAATTGGGGGTCGCCCTGCCCCACAACCCCTCAATGCTGTGTGAGGGGTGCCCCTCGTCTGTCTGGAGTGGGGGGCCTTGCCCCATGGCCCCTTGTGCCGTGAGGGGTTAGGATCAGAGAGGCCTCATGTTGGGGGGTCCTTGTCCTTATGCAAAGGGGGTGGCTTCCTCTGCCTTGGGGGTTCTCTCTCTGCCCCATGCCCCCCACTCACCTCCCCCCGCGCCTGGATCTCACGCAGTGTCAGTATCTGCCCTGCACCTCCTAAGCCTGGCTCCTTTGCAATGGGGGGGTCTCTGTGCCCCACGCCCCCACTCACGCCTGACTCTGGTGCAGTGGAGGGGTCTCTGTGCCCCACGCCCCCACTCACACCCCCCACTCACGCCTGACTCTGGTGCAGTGGGGGGGTCTCTGTGCCCCACGCCCCCACTCACACCCCCCACTCATGCCTGGCTCTGGTGCAGTGGGGGGGTCTCTGTGCCCCACGCCCCCACTCATGCCTGGCTCTGGTGCAGTGAACGACGTGAAGAACGCGGTGCAGAGTGTCTCCAGCTACATGCTCTTCGACCCGGCGGACGAGGTGATGCAGCAGAACCTGGTTTATTATCGCTTCTACCGCGAGCGCTGGCACCTGGAGGATGACGACTTCAGTCCCCGCCCGGTGAGGGGTCCGGGGGGCTGTGGGAAGGGCTGATTCATGGAGCCCATCAGTGGCTCAGTCCTCGGCCCCAGGAGAGGCTGTACCCCCATCTCAGGGTCTGGGGGAGCCAGGGAGGGTGGGGTGAGCCCAGCTCCTGGAGATGGGGAGCCTGGAACTGCTCTCGTGGCTGATTCGGGGCCCTGCAGGGGGTTTCCCCTCCCACCCTGGCGCAGGGACCCCCGGATGAACTGGCCCAGCTGCCCCTTGCTGGCTGGGCTGAGCGCAGGAACTGAGCGTGCCCTGCTGCCCTGGCCTAGCTCGTCCTGGTACCCTTTAACCCTTTCCACGCTGGCCGGGGGCCGGCTCTGCCTGGGAACAGCTCCTGGCCGTGGGGGCGGCAGTGAGGCTGATGTGCCCCCTCCTGTCCCCTCCAAGGAGGCGCTGCAGTATCACAACCAGACGGCCGTGCAGGCGAAGTTGCTGGACTTTGCCAAGCAGTATCTGCAGGGTGACGATGAGGTGAGCTGGGGCTGGGGCAGTTGCTGAAGATGGGGGTGGGGGCTGGGGTGAGAGGAGCCCCCCATTCAGCTTTCTGCTGCTGGAACCCTTTGGGCTGGGACCTGAGCAGGGCTGGGCCACGTCGCTGCTTGGATGGGAGCCCTGGGCCGTGCTGATTCAGTAACGGCTGCTTGATAGCGGCACCCAGCGCTACTGGGCCCCACCCCAGAGCTGGCTGCATTTTGGCGCTGGAGGAAATGAGCCCTGTGCACCTCGCTGAGACGAACAGGTCTAAGGCATTGGCTGAGCGAGTGGCTTTGGAAAGGTCTCCCAAGGGGAGAAGCAAGGCGTGCCCATTGAAACCAGACTGCCTGAAGCCCTGGAGAACGGGAGGGGTGGGGGGGGCGGCGATTCAGCACTGGCTCCTGCCGGGGTGGGCTCTGGAGAGTGGAGTCCAGGGGTGATCCCACACTGGTTCCTATGGAGGCAGGGGTAGACTGTCCCCTTCCCGCTGGGCCTTCTCCAGCTCTGCTGAGCAAAGCCCAGGGGCCGGGCTCTAGGGGACAGGCCTGCCCTGGGCGGTGATGGCTTCTCCCTCCCTGTGCTGCAGATGGAGCTGGCTGAGGGCGCGGAGCCGGACGGGCGGGACCTGCCCTCCGACAGCGAGTTTGACGGCCAAGGCGACTACGAGGAGGGATTTTTCGCTGAGTGGTGGCAGGAGCCCAAGTCCAAAGGGGACAAAGCCGACCAAGGTTACTGACTGCAGGCTCCCGCCGCCTCCCAGGGCCTGTGACGCTGTGGGGGGGAGAGGGCAGCCACAGTCTCCCCTTGCCCCATGGACGCAGCAGGAGCTCCACTGCCCTGGCTGGGCCTGGGTGGCTCCTGGGGTGACAGCACAGCCTGGCCACCTCCTCAGTAGAGCCCCCCACTGGCTGCCCCCTTTGGGAGAGGCCCCAGGGCTGACGGCTGTGGAGATGCCCGTCTCCTCCTGCCCTGGGCCGGGGCCCTCCAGCGCAGGGCTGAGGCTGTGGGGGATGGCATGGGGGGAGCTTGCTCTACCTGTGCCCACGCTCCAGCCTCTCTCGCCAGCACTACGGGCCTGATCCTGAGCGGTGCTGAGCGCCCCCATCTCCCCATGGGGTGTCGCCATCACAGACCAGCACCCCCCACGCCTCCCGCCGGAGCACAAAGGACCCTGCTCGAGGCAAGGAGAGCAAAGTCTGCAGGCTGGCCAACCCCCCTCTGCAGGGCTGCTGCTTTCCCCCAAGGGCCTTCGTTATGCTAACGAGGCTTGCTCGGGTGCCTGTGCAGGGCTGGGCTCTCTCCTCCCTCCCCCTTTCCTTCCTGGCTGCCTCTGTCCTGTCCGGGTGTGATTCCAGCGGGGTCTGTCTGCATGGCTCTGGCAGTGACGTGCGCTTGTGGGCAGCCTCTGCTGTCTACGGCTGTCGCTGCGGCCTCCCTCCCACCCCAAGCCTGGAGCTGCAAGACCCTGGGGCAGGGGCAGGCACCATACTGGCCAGCTGGGAATTTCTTCCGTTGGCATTGCCCATGATGACTGGGGGGTGGGGTGTTATCATCCCCCAGCCCTCCCCCAGCTCCATGAGCCTGGGTGAACCAGCAGCTTTGCCCCTAAGCTCCGGACCAAGCAGGAGATGATGGATCAGCCGGCGTTTGCCAGCTGCAGACGTACGCCTGGTCTGCAGGACGCTAGATCCAGGCCGGGTGAGCCGTGAGCTGCCTCTGCGGCTCTGCCGTGTATAAACACAGGCTCGCCTGGGGATCCCAACGGGCCCGGACCTTTCTGCCTTTGCCTTTTGTGCCTAAACCCTGTCTGCATGGCCCGCATTCCGGGCCTCCCTGCTCACGCTCTGCTCCCTCCAGAAGGGACTGCCCAGCACTTCAGTCTCCACTCTCCTCTCCGCCAAGGCCCCAGGTTCATGCTCGGCACCCGCTGGGGGGGCCCAAGACAGTCCCATTGGAAGAGTTGCTTGGCACTCCTGGCCCACCCAGGGCAGTTCCTGAGACGTGGCGGGCACAGACCCTCCTAGCCTGGTGCCCCGACACGCAGCCGGGCCCGCCCCTAACGGTAGCTCTTCTTTGTTTGCAGAGAGGATCCGATGAGCAGCATTCACGGGGGCCGAGTGGCATCTGCATCCGGGTCTCTGCCCCGACAGCCCTTCAGCCCCATCATCTCACCTGGGTCTAGGCCAAAGGGGCTGGGGGGGCTGATGGCCCCAAATAACCTCTCCCTGTGGGAGCTGGGGGGCCAGGACCGCCCCGGGAGCAGGACGCGGGGCTCCCCCAGGATCTGGCATGTATAAACACAGGCTCGCCCGGGGATCCCAACGGGCCGGGACCTTTCTGCCTTTGCCTTTTGTGCCTAAACTTTCTTAAATAATTCATGGACCCCTCGATCCCATTGGCTGAGCTCCGGCACCTCTGAACGAATCCCAAGCGTCGCCTGCTCTTCCCACGAGGCCTCACTTCACAGTACTTGAATAACAGCCCCCCCTCCTGCTAACACGTGAGAACCCCAGGACCAGCCCCTGCTGTGCTGGGCTCCCTGGCTGGATAACGAGGCTCCTTGGGGCGGGGCAGGCTGGGGGTGAATGGGAAATGGCCTCTCTGGGCCACTAACACACATGCTGGGTGAAGCCCTTGCGGCTCCCTGAACTATCACTCCCGTTGTGTCGTCCCCCCGCTGTGTGTGGAGGAGAAAATTCCCCCTGTGGTTCGGGAGCAGTTGGGAACCTGCGCTGCAGCCATTTGGGATTTGCCTGTAAACCTCCCCACGGCTGGCAGTCTTGCAGGGGAGGGGCAGGAAGTGGCAGATGGGGACAGACACGGCTTGGTTTGAATTGTCTTGATCCGTTTCTGGTGGCGGAGTGGGCCGGTGAGAGGCAGACACAGTGTGGGCAGGGGCTGGGCAAATCCCCTTCCCTCCCCGTGTATCCCAGTCCTGCCCCCTGCTATCCCAGGCCTGGGCTCCCCTGCATCTGTGCTGGTGCCCTCAATCCCAACCCACAGCCCCCTGCTAGCCCAGTCCTTCCCCAGCCCCAGTGCCCCTCCACCCTGAGCTGCAGCCCCATGCCGTTCCAGCCCTGGGGTTTTGTCCGGCACACGCCGAACGGGGCCTTGTGCAGCGGTGGTTACGGTGTGTGTAAATCTCTCGCAGCGTTCAGGGCCTATGGAGGAGCCCCACTAAACTCGTTCCACTGGTGACCCGAGCTGCATTGCAGTGGTGACTGCTTGCAGGGCGAGGGCAGCAGCTGCTCCCTGCCCCAGGGGCTGCACATCAGCTGCAGCTGGCAGCCTGTGGCGCTGGGGCTGCCTGGTGGCGCTCGGCCACCCCGCGTGCTTTGGCGTCTCTCACGAGACCAGCCCTTGGTGAGGTTATTCTCCATTGATTTAATGGTTCCTGCCTTGGACAGTTCCTTTTTATATTTGTGCTAAACTTTAATAAACTCCGGCTGGGTCCTTTGCCTGCTGCCCGGGCCTCCCTGCACGCCTGCTGGGCTGTGAGTCCCGCTCTGATGGCGAGCCCTCAGCTGGTCCCGGGTCTGGCTCTGGGGCCAGGCTGGAGGCGGGAGTTGAGAAGAGCTGGGGGAAGGACCCATGGTCTGGGAAACCCCCTCGCAGTGGAACACTGAAGGGGAGGGCAGGCTGAGAGGCAAATGGATCATGGGTTGTAACTACCTCCCCTGGGCCTAGAGGGGCTGGGGCCACATCTCCAGGGGATGTGGCGGATTCTCCATCACGCAGGGGCTTTAAATCCACGCCGGTGGGGGGGGGGTGTTTTAAGGGCGGTGCGACAGCTCCACCCCCGGTCAGCAGAGAGGTCAAGCACTGCATGGGCCATGGCGACCAACCTGCCCTTGTCCTACCCCGTTCCCTGAACTCAGGACAGGAATCACTGGGTGGGATTCGCCAGTCTGTGTGGTGCAGGTCAGGCCTGATGGGTGCTGTTGTCATGTCGGGGTCACCAATGTTGTCAGACGCCACCGGCGTGGTGCTCTGCTCTATCCAATGTTGATAACAGTTGGCTGTGTGCGTGTTCCCTCTGTGTGCTGCCCTGGCACTGCGCAGATCGCTGACACAGCAGACCCCGAGAGAACCCCCAATGACCACAGACTCCGATAAGGTACGAAGGCACCCGGCCAGGTTTATTGTCAAATGAAGCCCAGTCTCTAGCTCCCTGGATCAGATGTCTACAGTTCTGCTAGTACATATGTGCTCCCTGACAATGGACCGGCTCAGTCAGTGGCGGGACTCACCATTGCCCCCGAGGCCGGACAAAGACACCGCCCCGGGGATGCATTCTTATACACAGGTACAAACAAGTTACATGTCTCTCCTGATGTATTGAGGTGCAGCCCCCCTACGTAGTAAGGTACAACTCCTCTACGCAGTACGGTGCTGCCCCACCTTATGCATGTTGGTTCGAACAAAACAACTCCATCCATCATATTCCCCTTTTGCCCCTCTCCTTGTTATCTGTGTGGATTGTGCAAGTATCGGAGTGGTCTGGTACCAGCAGGGGATATGTTTATATCTCTAGTGTCCAGTACGTTTTAGGTATGTGTATTTGTGCAACATCAGCCCTTTCCTTGCCAGCTTCTGTGAGCAGGGCCTGCCTCTGGCTCACAGCTTAACTTTGCTTTATGTTAGCAAAGCCTTGACCGCTACTTTAGTTCAGGCCTCATACCGGGCCTCTGATACCAAGGGTATATGTTTCAGGGCCCCATCTTTTGACGGGTGTAATGCTCCCTTTGGCCTTAACAGCGAAGGGGGCACCCCCTCCCCCCCAGTGTCTCACCTCTGAGCTGTTGTGGTGCCACTAGCTACTAGACGCACGCACCTGGCAGCATGGCCCCACAGTGCCCCTACTTCCCACCCCATCACCCAGCCGGGGCACAGCAGAGCCGGAGGGGGCAGGAGAGTGAACCCGAGCAGAAGGATGTGAGGCCGAACCTCACCCCACTGGAGAATGCCAGAGCCCTGGCAGCTACCCAGGGGCAGGGACTCCTGGGGGCAGAGCAGGCACCTGGCGGGGGGGACTCCGCTCCCCACAGATAAATTATCCATCGCCCGGCTGACGATTGAGGCCTGGCCCCTAGGTTTCCACTGCTCCCCACTAGGTGGCGCTGTGAGCCTTGAGACCAGGTGGGGAAGGTTGCTGTGGCTGGGGTGTGTCGCCCTGAGCCCCACTGTGCTGCTCTCTGGGGCAGGGAGTCCCAGGCGTGGCAGGAGCTGCTGTAGGGACCAAGGCGGTAGCTAGGGGCCTCTTGTGTCTCTAATACCTGGTGTGGGCTCCTGCTTCTGGTGGGATCTGGGGGATGCAGCCTGAGGGCCTGGGCCCAAGGCATCAGGAGAGGGGCAAAGGGAGCCAGTAAGTCTGGTGCTTTGCAGCCAGGCAGTGATGCCCTGGGGCTGCCCCATGCTGAGGAACCGGGCCTGGAGAGATGCTGGGGTCCCGCCCGGGAGGAGCTGACAGAGAGCATTGGGAGACACTTGGGGCAGGGACTGTCTACAGCCCGATGCCTCAATAATTGCTCTGGCCCCTGGAGGGGTCCTGCAGGGCAGGGCTGGGGTGCTTGGGGCCGAGGGGAGCTTGCCCCCTTCGCACCTGCTCTCTCTGGCTGGCGCAGAAGCCAGCCCCTTTGTCTGAGCCGCGTTCTCTGAGGAGCCTTCCCTTCCCCCTGCTGGCTGCGACCCTCCCAGGGGGCTACTGGGCCCCCGGCCCAGCGCAGGTGCCAGGCATTTGCTGGCTGTCAAATGTGTCCAGACCCGGGGGGCCGAGAGCCACTGAACCAAACTAAACTCTGGATATAATGGAATCCACTTCAAGCCAGGGGGTGCGGCAGCCCCCGCAGTTCCAGCACCTCTGGTCCAGACAGGGAAGCCCGAGCTTCCAACAGTGGCCTTTCCGCTGGGGCTCCAGTTCCCGGGTGCTCCACGAGGGCTGGTCCCAAGGCAGCTGTGGGCGCTTGGCCCCTCTGATCTCCAGGGGCCCGGGGCCGCAGGTTGGGCACCCGCCTGATTTGCCACTTGTGGAACTGTTGGGGCTCCAGCCTCTTCCTTTGTCTGCAGGAGGCCCACGGCCCGTGGGCTCCCCCAGCGCAGGCTGGGCACAGGCAGGCCCGGCTGCTCTTTGCCACCCTCTTGTGGGATGAGCCACGGCGTGGGGGAGGGGAGGTGGCCCCTCCCAGACTCACAAACATCTGACTCACCTGTGCCTGGGCGGGCCACAGTAACCTGTGTGTCCTGTTCCCTGCCCCACCCACTGTGCATAGCCCCGCCCTGCCCCGGGGGCTCAGCAGTGGCCTGTGACCCTGCGATGGGTCCTGGGAGCATGGCCCGTGCTGGGAGCCAAGGGCCCAGCCGGGGGAGCAGGGGCAGCATTGGCCTTGGTTTGGGTGCTTGGTTTTCAACGGGCCAAGGGGAAATGTGGTAACTTTGCAGTCACTGGGAAAGCGCTGAGCCCCACCCCGCCCGGCTGGGCTCACTGCAGCCCTGAGGACCCTTCCCGTTCCTTACATCCCGGTCCCTATGCTCCAGGGGCGCTTTGCTGCAGCCTGATACTGGGCATTCAAACTTGCAGGGACACGTTCCCCTTCCTGGATGCAATCTCTGCCGGCCGCACTCCCCGTGAGTCCCAGTGTCTAGCTGCCCTGTGTCCTGGGGGAGGGGGGCGGATAGCAGTTACCGCCCCCCGCCCATCTGGGAGGTGGAACACACTGTGCTCCAGATATTTTCTGCTCTCCCGGGCCCATGGGGCAGACTCGGGGACAGGGACTGGAACTCACTGTTCTCTGCTCCCCAGCAGCCTTGGGGCTGCTCTAGCTATGCTAGGGGAGGGGGCACGGCCCTGCCTAGCCCCAGAACATGGGGAGCATAAGGGTGGCCCCCACAGCACTGCCCTGGCTGGGGGAGCTGGGTTGAGGCAGGACCCCGCGTTAGGGGCCGGGAGCTGCTGCAATGGTGGCACCGGCCGTGCCCCAGACGGGGTTGGGGGCGAGTGCTAGCAGCAGGACGGGGGTGGGAGCTCCCTCTGCCGCGGTGTCAGCGGCTTGGGGCCAGGGCGGGGCACGTTGCTTTGTTGTAAACGTCCCATGGAGGCAAGCTGGTGCCTGTGCCGGGTGCAGCACTCCCAGGGCGGGCAGCGGGACGCCGTTCCCCAGCACTGGCTCCGGGAACCAGCCACGCTCTTGCTCCTCCCTGCTGAGCTGGCATTTTTGCTCCCCTTGGACGCTGGCTCCGAGGAGCGAAACCGAGAGGCTGAATCATAGCGTGTACCCTGGGGGGGTGCCAGGGCCCACCCCGCCCCACCCTGCCCTGCCCTGCTGGGACGAGCGCTGCATTCACCTTGGCTTCTCCCAGCTCCTCAGCCCAACCCTGGGACAATCCTGGAGCTGCAGAGGGATGTAAAACACAAAGCCCCAGCAGAACCGGGGGTGAGGAACGGATCTGCCATGGGGTGGGGGTGGGAGCTCACCTGCCCAGGTCGCTTTGCTGGGGACTCTTTGTTTTGTAAGTGACTGAACTAGAATGAAATGGGGAGAATGGGAGGGGGTTCCTGCTAGCCTAGAACTTCCCTGGGTTTTTATTACAACCCCCAAACGTTCACCTGGCGGCCGAGCACCAGCACTTGACGGGGAGCTGGGGTTGAGTAAGACAGAGCCTGTAGGGAGGCCCTGGGGTTTAGGTGGGGGATCCTGGGGGTGGAGGCTGGTCAGAGTTAAGGTGGTTTTTTTTCATTTTTGGCCAAGTTTTGTT
Organism: Terrapene triunguis; assembly: GCF_002925995.2. Classification (NCBI taxonomy): domain Eukaryota; kingdom Metazoa; phylum Chordata; order Testudines; family Emydidae; genus Terrapene; species Terrapene triunguis. Next base: position 1,964,202 of record NW_020664544.1, read on the forward strand.
TTGACCTTTGCTGGGGGCTCTTCAAATGCAAAACTTGGTGTGGGGGGGCAGCTCCCAGGCATTGTGACCCCCATGAGAGAGGTTCCCCCAAGCCCCTGTGAAGAGAAACCTCTGAGGTTCTCCCAGCTCCCTGCTTGTCCCAGGAGGCCCCATTGGGCCAGGTGCTGCACAGACCCAAACAGAGAAACGGTCCCTGCCCCAAAGCGCTTGCAGGCTCTGAGCGAGGGCGACCCATGGGGAGGGAAGGGCCCGCGGCGATGGCTCTTGGAACCGCTGGGAGGGGCGCTCGGCTCCGTGCTGCAATGTCCTCTAGGAAAACCCAGAGGTTTCCTGGGAATGGCTGGCTTTGGAGAGGGGGCTGGGCTATTGGCGGCTTCCTAAATGTAATCTGGAGGTTCATGTTGCGTGGACAGCGCGTGGCTGCTGGCAGAGCGGCCCTGGCATGCCAAGGCCTCAGTTTACCTTCCAAACAGCTAGCGCAAGGACAGCAGCAGGGCAGATTTCCCTCCCCGGGGTGCCTCAGCCCTGTGCTGCAGCGACCGCGTCTGGGAGCACAGGGGCAGGTCGGTCGCCATGGCCCATGCAGTGCTTGGCCTCTCCGCTGACCGGGATGTAAGTGTCCACTGGGGACCAGACTGATCCACAAAGCCCCCAAGGGGACGCGTGTCCCTCCTCTGGTCTCTTGGCATCCCTGCTCACTCAGGTGTGGGTGGGGAGTCAAGCTCCCAAAAGGGCTCAAACCTTCATCTTTGATCATCAACCCACTTTCCAGATAGGGAAGCTGAGGCATGGAGCAGGGTGGGGACCCGGGAGGGGACCCGCCCAGTGCCCTGTTGTGTGTCAGTTGCCGAGCTGAGCCTAGACCGCAGCATGGTTCATGTTCACCTGTTGGGCACTGCGGTTTGTGTGGCATCTAATGGGTTAATTCGGCTGAGACAAAGCCGAAGGCGGCTGCTGTCTCTCCTGACCTTGACCAGCCAAGGACTATGAATGAGGTGGGTAGCCTGTCCTCTGCGCTGGCCCTTGTCACAGCCGCGTGCCCCGGAGACCCACCCCGCGGGCTGCAGTCCCTTCCGGACGTGGCTTGTTTGCACATTTTCAGCCGCTCGGCACGGACGGCACCTCCACCGTGCAGGGACCCGTGCGGGCTGCCGGGGCAGAGGGGTCAGAAGACACAAAGGAGCCGAGCTCTGTGCTGGTTAATTACGGCACGAGGCAGGCTTTGGATTCTGAAGGCCGAGCTGGCGTCTGGGAGATGAAAGGGGAGAGTGCTCGTCTCTGGCTCCTTTCTTCCTCGCACTGAAAGGGTTCACACTGCGCCTTGGCTCCCAGTGGGGCCGTGAAATCCTGTTCTTGCAGGGGCATTTGAAGATCTGTCACTCGCTTCCAGACGGGAAATGCATTCTAATTGAGTCAGCGAATCCTGCTGCTCGGCTCGGCCGAAGCTGGAGGCTTGGGGGCACGGTGGGCTTTGATCTGGGTTATTCCTCAGGCTGATGAACACATCAAGGGCCCTGGCACTCCATCTGTAGGCCGGGCCCTGCGCCGGGACCGGGGACGTGGGGAGAAAGCAAATAAAGCAGGCAAGAGAGGCAGAACATCCAGATGTGCGGGCAGTGGGGACGCACGGGGAGAGCATGCAGCCAGGCAAGTCGCAAGCTTTTCATTGCAGGCTGCTTTCGAAGGCAGACGAGGGCTGGTTTCCCTCCTGTCACCTGGATTTCTGCAGGGCACAAAAGCCCTGGGATGAGGCAGTGGAGCCGTGGTTATTCTCCTGCGCTGTCCTTCGAGGTGCCCAGCGGCTCTCTCTGTTCCTCATCCCTGGACAGAAGCAGGTGCAGGGCGCATGAGCACCATGCCCAACCCGAACTCCGCGGGCGGGCCGAGCCTGGCGGCTGGGACCCCGCTCTGCCCTGTGGCAGGCGAGCCCCTCGCTACCCCTCAAGTGAACCTTGTAGCGTGCGGGGCTGCTGCTGCCTGGCAGGAAATAACTTTGGGCTACTGAGTTTAAACTGGTCTGTCTCCAGCCCCTTGTGCCTGAGGGTCCCGGAGCACTGGGCAGCCATGCACGGCTGCTTCAGGGAGTGTTAGTGGCTGGGGAAGGACGGGCCTGGAGAAGTGAAGTGACACCAGGCAGAGGGTGGTGGATGGGTGGCCCAGTGGTTTGGGGACTCAGCTGGGAAGCAGGAGACCTGGCTCCAGTCCCTGCTCTGTACAGACTCCGTGTGTGACCCTGGGTATGTCACGTAGCCTCCCAGGGGTGCAGGGGATCCAGCAGCGCCGCCTGCCTCGCAGGGGGTGGGAGGGTGAATTGGGAGGGACTCCGCTGGGTTTGCTTGGCTGGTTGCTCTGGTTTAACCTCGCTCGGCGGAGCTCAGGCCTTGTGGCGACTGCACGCAGCACAGCCGAGAGAAATCTCTGACTCTCCCCTGGCTGCGACGGAGCCGCGTCTGGAACAAGCCAATTTCCTAGCACACTGAGTCGACCGACTCAGACTTGTGCTACGGTGCTAAAACTAGCTGTGCAGACGTCCCTGCTCTGGTCTGACTGGGGGGGCCGGGAGCCCTGAGGGCGCGGGAAGGTTAAGAGCAGAGCGAACACAGGACAGCGTCCATGTTACAGGCCCCCCCTCCGAGGGCTGGTTCAGCCCCCAGCTGAGAGCCTGGCTCCAGAGACTCTCTTGTTTCGCTGTGGAGAGGCCTTGGTGCCCGCCCAGCTGGAGCCATCCCATCAGCGCTGGAGTCTGGCCCACACTCTCGTGGCCTCAGCCAGGCGTGGCCCTGCCTAGAAACCTTGGTCCCTTTCCAGGCCAGGCCCAACAGCTCTTCAGTGGGGCAGAGGGCAGGGCAGTGTCGTCCCCCGCCAATCACACCAGCGTCTCACTGAGCCGCAGCCGCAGCCCCTGGACCCTGCTCCCATCACTCTGGAAATGCAAGTGGCTCAGCCGGGGGCAGGGGGGACTCCCACACCCAGCCCTGGGCCAGCAGCTGCCGGCAACCTCCCCTTCCTGTGTCTGTGTGGGGGGGGCTATGGGAGTCTGCTGTGGCACTGGGTGGATCAAATACCAGGATAATGGGAAGGGCTGAGAGTGACTCCTCACAGGGCTGAGCACTATCCCGCCCCCCCAGCTCTGCCGACACCCCTCAATCCTGACCCACAGCTCTGCCAGCACCCCTCAGCCCTGATGTGCAGCACCCTGCTGCCCCACCCTGGGCTCCCCACCCAGGGCTCTGCTGTGGCCCCTCAGTTCCAACCTGCAGCCCCCCATCGTGCTGTGGGCCCCAGCGCCACCACTCCCTGGAGAGGCTTGTGGGGCAGCAGGTGGGAATCGCTGCCGGATACCAGCTCCCACCACCTGTTGCATTTTCCTCTCAAGTAACAGGCCCTGGAGCCCCCAGTGTGGCTGGTGCAGGCTGTTCCCAGAGCAGGAGCTGCGCCCTCTCCCCGGGAAGGGACGAGCTGGGGCCTGGCAGCGTGAGGGGCTGATCCCGAAGTGCCTGTGTCTCTTCGTCCTTGTGCTCTGGGCTGAGGTGTTTGGCTCTCAGGCTGCCACAGAGTCTGGGCTAAAAGTGCCCCCCCCCCAGCCTGGCTCCCATCAACTTGACCAGGGCGAGGTGAGGCTGAGACCTGTTCAGAGCAGCTCCTACCACCTGTGCAGTGATTTACATCTGTGTTTGCAAAGGGCCCTGCCCCCGCCTCCTTCCACAGGTGCTCCAGTCCTGCTTGTCTGGTGGGTGCCTCTGCAGCCTGACCCCCGGGGCAGAGCTGTGGGGCTGGAGCCCCTCCCTCTGGGATCTGCTGTGAACCTGACCAGTGGAAGGAGCAGCTCGGAGCTCCGGCCTCTGCCCCGAATTGCAGGCGGCCAGACCCAGAGCTGAGCAGGGACTTTGCAGCGGCTTCACCAGGTGGGTCTGTGGGAGTTGGGCTCATCTGATCCCCCTGGGACCTGCCCCCTGGCTGGGCTGGGTCAGCCTCCCCTGTCCCCCATTTGTCTGGCTTCCTGAGTCTGATACACACAGGCAGTGAATTCTATCCAGGCTCAGCACCTCGCTTTCCCATGGGGAGTGAGTGGTCCTGGCTGAGCTGGGGGCCTGTCTCTGGCCCGCAGGGGACTGGGTGGAGGGCTCCAGCCCTAAGCAGGTGCTGGCCATGCAGGGCACTGTCCTGATGCCTCACCCATCCCAGCACAGAAGCTGCTGCAGGGAAGGGTAAAGCTGTTCTCTGAGCCGGCCGGGGTAGTCATCTGTCTGCCAAGGGCCCTGCTGCTCTGCCAGCCGTTGCTGGATGTTGGTCCCTGCTCTCGTGCCATCCACTGGCTTTGATTTACTCAGGAGACCCACCCCTCCACTCCAGCCCTTCTCCCTGCAGGGCCTCAGAGAAACAGGACTCGCCTCCTCCCTCCTCACGCACCCGCTCCCAGGGCCCTTGGCCGTGCTGCAGCCCAAGCTCTGGCCTCTTTGCAACGAGGGGTGTTAATAACCCCCTCCCCTCAGCCCCTTTCACACTGGGAGCTGGGTGCTGCAGGGACACTAACGCAGTAATCCCTCGAGCCCCCTGCAGAGGGGGAAACTGAGGCACAAGGCAGGATGGGATTTGGTCATGCCAGGCACAGATGGGAATGAGACCCAGGAGTCCCAGTCCAGCTGCCTGTGCTGGTGTGTTTCAGGGGCATGAGGTAAAAGGTGAGGTGCCCTCCCTCAGACGAAGGGTCGGGCTGAGATAAGCGGGGCCTGGAGCTCCTGCCTCTGGCTCTGGGACAGCCACCACCAGAGCTCAGGTTCCTACAAGCCCCATGAGTCATGAGGCCAAACTTCCCCTGATGCTTCCCGTGCACGGCCTGACGCTGCAGGCCCCACGCCGGGTCTGTGACGCTCCTGCACCCCGTGCCTGGACAGACAGAGCCCCTGCAGCTTCCTCTGCTGCCGCCAGGCCTGGGGCAGGGTGTCTGGCTTGCGGTTCTTCTCGAATTCCAGAGGGGTCAGTGGTGCCGCCCTGCGTGTCTCCTGCTAGCCGGTCCCAGCGCGGCGTGGAGCACTCCCCAGCCCTGCGCACAGAGCTCCTTGTGTCTTGAAGCCATCTGGAGCCTTTGGGAGCCTGGCTCCGTGCCACGGCCTACGCAGGGGAAGGGACGGAGAGTCTCTTCCTGGGCTGGAGCCTGGAATGTCTGAAAGAGAGGGGATTGCGGGCTGGCTGAGTCGGGCAAGCACTGGCTGGATACGGGTGGGTGGGGTGGCGGTTGCGGAGGGATCAAGGAGCCGTGAGGGGCAGGACGTCTGAAGCGTGTGAGAAGCAGCATTGCGCCATGCAGAGCCCAGCAGGTGCCGCGTGCGTGGTGGGAACGTGGCTCTGGGGCTCAGAGCGGGTACAGCTCCCCCCCTCTGCCCTTTGATCCGGGCTAGAGAGACGTCCCCGTGTGACCCTGCCTCGGTGCCACAGGCTGATGCTCGGACTCCTGGGATGGTGCCCGGCCGTCGCGGGGCAGGAGGGGTTGTCTTCCCCTCCCCCGCCCACACAGCCCAGGAGTGGGGACCCTGTGTCCCAGCCCCGGCTTTTCTGCCATGGCTGCCTGGGAGCTGCCAGCCCTCCGTGCCAGCCTGGAAGCCAATCAATGCAAACAGCGTAAATAATGCAGGAGGCAGATGTTAGGTTCAATCAACTTGGGCTACGACAGGACTGCGATTGGAGCTTGAATTGGTGCTGAGTCGATTTATGGGCAGTTTGAGGGAGAAAACTTGGAACCTGGAAGGCTTTAGCCCCTGCAGCTTCTGGTGTGACAGGCCCTCCCTCCTCCATCCCTGTGTCCCCCCCCCAGCCCCTCCACACGCAGCACAAGTGATTCTGCAAGCTCTGCTCATCCCGTAGCCCCACACACAAGGTGCCCTCAGGCTCAGGGCCAGGTGGCTCTGTGCAAACTCGAGCTGCAGTAGATCCAGCCTCCAAGCTGCATGCAAAGTGCCTTCCTGCCTCCAACAGCTGGGGGCAGCTGGCTACAAGGCTGGGGGCCATTGGCAGAGCTGGGGGGGAGCCCAGGTCTGGGCTAGCAGGGGCTGCGGGGCGGGATTGAGGGGCCCTGGCAGAGCTGTAAGTAATACTTTCCCTTGCTATAACATTTTAGTCAGAAACGCCTCCCCTCCCCCATCCCGGCGCACGGTCAGTACCGCCCCCGAAGTCCCGAGCTCCGGCCGCGCGCTGGACCGTCGCAGGGAGGCCCAGAACCCAGGAGTTCTGGCTCCCCTGCTCTAACCCCTGCAGAAACCAGTTCCCTTGGGCCTGTTTGCCCTGGCTAGGATGCCACCAGCCCGGGGCTCTCCTGACCATTAAGGTCACTCACCCCTAATGTGTGTGGGGGAGGGGATGTGTCAGGGGGTCTCCCCGGAGGCTGGGTGGCCGGAGGAAGCAGCAATCCAGGCCAGCCCCGCCCTTCAGGCTCCGAAGCACAGGGGAGAAGCCCATTGCAGGGGATGAGACCTACCAGGTTAGAGCAGCCTCTTCTTCCCAATACACTTTATTAATAAACAATAATGCTACAAGGAACCAAGCCCCGGCTCTGACTGCAGGGCTGAGACGGTGAATTATAGATGAATTGGCCGCACACTTAACTGAAATTGACTGCACCTAATGCACTGATGAAATATTTACACCGATTTACTCTGTGCTCCAGCAAAGGCAGGCGTTGGGGACGACGTGCGACGTTCATGGAGCTGGGGCCCTGCTTCCCTGCGCCTCACTCTCCGTCTCATTGTGGAGCCTGTGGTGGGGGTTCTGGGGGGTTTGTCTCGCACAGGGGCGGGGCCAGAGAGCGAGGCCACATGCCCCGTGGAGCCCACCCTTCTGCAAGGACGTGGCCAGCCTCGGGCTCCATGGAGCAGCTTGACCCACACCCAGCCAGCAGCCACTGCGTGTGCCTGGGTGTGGCAAGAGGCCTTAAAACCACACGCCACCTGGTTCTCCTCCCATCCCGGTGTAAATCAGGAGCGACGCACCGAAGCCAACCATTATGCTGCCCCTTGGGCCAGATTCGGATTACCCTTACCCCAGCTTTACCCCAGTGCCACGGCATTGCCAGCAGTGGGGCTACTCCGGATTTACGGAGAGGTGTTTAGGCCCGGATCCAGCAGTTGGCGAAGGCTGCACAGTTGACAGGCAGCGAAAGCTTGCAGGGGGGCGCTGGACTCCAGCTGTCGAGTGTCGGGGGGTGGGCGTATGTTCCCCCCTCGGCATGGCTGCGGTCGGTGCCAGCCTGTTGTTGTTGTTCCTGGGAAGCCAGGAGTGTAACCAGCAAGAAACAGGAAATGAAATCCGCCGGCCTTGTCTGTGGAGAGAAAAGTAAAGAGCAAAGGGCCTGGAGTGACTGACAGTTCTCAGCTCCCTCCTGGTGCAGCGAACCAGGGTGTCTTGTTCCTGGGGCCGGCCGGGGTTCATGTGAAATCCAGGGATGCCTCGCTGCGGCTGCACGCTGGGCAGGGGCAAGTGGCATTCCTGGAGGTTCCTCTGCTCCTGTGCTGGGGAGTGGTGAGGTAGCCCTGGGCAGAGCTCCTGCTGCCAGAGAGGTGGCTGGCCCTGCCCCCCGCTCTGTCTAGGCACTTACCTGGCTTTCATCACGCTCCCAACACCCCGGGAGGCAGGGACGTGTCACCCCCATTTTACAGACGGGGAACTGAGGCCTGTTGTAAATGAAATGACTCACCCAGTGAGTCTGGCTGAGCCAGGAATTGAGCCCAGCCCTCCTGACTCCTAGTCCAGCCAGTGCCCACACCCCTCCCCCATCGTTTGTTATTGTAGGGTTGCCACTGGACCACAATCCCAGCGTCTGCAGATCCCCTGGGCGGTGATATTTACACCTCCCCCCCCCACTCCTCCAGCCTGGCTGGGTGCTTTTCCAGCCCACTGCAACCTGGGCACCAGCTCAGGTGAATCTCAGCTGGTGCTACCTGGGTGTGGAGGTGACCACACCTCAAGGCCAGGGACATTTACACAGCAGCAAGCCTTCAGCCTAGCCTGGCTGGGGTGAATGCTTCTCTGCTCTGCACCTTGCATGGACCTGCCACTAATAATACCAGAGCTCCTGGGCAACCCTAGAATAACAAACTAGAGCTCATGGGCAACCCTACAGTAACAACCGGGAGAGCACCAGCCAACTCTCCTGAGCATGTGCCCCGGCGTTTAGCACAGGAACAGATCTTGGTTTCAAATGACTCGTCATGGAATCTCTGAAAGCAGCGGCGGAGCCAGAACTGAGCCTGATCCCCAGGGGCCTGGTGCTCGCTTCCGTTCAGATACTTGGCATTATTGTGGGTTTCTGGCCTCCCACGGCCCTTTTTAGCCGGGCATTTGCAGAGCCATGTCTGTAATTAAGTGAAATAAGGTGCTCCCCCTCCCTCCCCAACTCGGGCTGCCAGGGTGGGAAAGTTCCTGCTGGAGACTCATGCGGGCGGTGTCCCAGCTCCCTGCCACGCGGGTGAGAGCCCCAGCCCCAGCCCCAGCGGAGGCATTTGGGCCAGCGCAGAGGAAGCTGGCAGAGACGGAGGCTGCAATGGAAGGGCCCCAGAGCTGGCTGTGTCAATGCAGCCCGGCTCCTTCCCAGGAAACTGAGGGCTCCTACTCCCCTTTGTCACCCCCCTGCCCCAGCTCACTTTACACAGAGAGGCTGCTGACATGCAGGGCCTGGGGCTGGTGGATAGAGGCAGATGGACGGATCCTGGCTGGGTGGGGGTGGGGTGTCTCTCTTGCTGGGAATTGCCCTGAAGGAAGAATTCTCTGCCACTGCGGAGTCAAAGGGTCTCTGTCTTGCTTGCTGAGTATGACAGCTGGGTTGGGGAAGCGGGGGGCAGTGTGCTCAGCCCCTGGGATGGGGGCAGAAGGGGGTTTGCTGCAACTTAATGACCAGCCAGCAGTGCTGGACCCCGGACAGTGTCCCACCAGGGCTGATGGCTGTAGTAGGGAGAGAGGTGGAGGCGAGGAACGCCATGTTGCCAGCCCCAAATATTCAAACCTCATGATTCGGCTTCTCACCAAATCACGAGATTGGCTTTAAAATTTCCTGCTTGGAAAGCGCCCTGGCTGAGAACAAAGGATCCTTCTGCTCTGACAGTGGAAATGGCTCCAGCTGCCCCCGGTCATTGGAGGCCTCTTCTCTGTGAGCTGAGCTGGCCATGGCACCTCCCCAGCCCCTGTCCCTGTGGCCAACAATCGTACCTGCGTCTCTGTCCCTGCCACAGGCTGCACTCCGCAGGTGAGGGCCCCGCGCTGGTGGCCTGGTTCTCATGCTGCTCAGCTCTGGTCCCCGTGGCAGGAGCGGGGGTTGTGCTGGGAGAAGAGGAACAGCAGAGCAAGCGCAGGCACTGCCTGCCGCACAGGGCTGGAGTGCAGGGACGGACATGTGGGGTGCCCAGGGAGAATCCGCTGTCATTCCACTTGTTGGATTTGCTCAAAAAAATCCCCTAAATCAGAATGGTGCCAGGAGCCTCCCACAAGCCAGAAATGACCCAGCCCTTGTCCTGGGGGTGCTCTGGTGTGAATCTGCAGCGCCCGAGGGTCATTAGCAGACAGAGGGGAAGGACAAGGGTGACTTTGCTCTCAGGGAGACACACGTCTTGGTGGCCTTGATACTTTGCAGCCCCCCTTTTACAGCAGGGCTGGGTTTGGCCCCTTGTCTGTATTAATCCAGTGAGGGGACGTGGAGGTGCTGTGGGCAAGACACCCTGTTGCTGTTTTGTATTGCTCTAGCACCCAGCAGCCCCGCGATGGAGCCGACCCTGCTGCGCCAGGCACTGTACAAACATGGAGCCACGCAGAGCTCCCAGCCGCCGTGTGCAAAGCATGCGTCGGCTGCGTCCGTTCTGCTCTGCACCCACTTAGTGCTGCCCTACGGGACAACACGAATAAAGCCGATTCCTGCTTTCCCCCCGGGCCTGGATCCCCACAGACAGCTCTCTATGCTGTTTAGGGATGGGGGATGGTCCAGGGCGATCAGGGATGGCCTCGGCCAGGCGTCCTGTCTCCTTGCCTTGCCGTGTGGGGAGAGGGGCTCTCTGAGCTGATCATTATTTCGACAGGCTTTAGATGTAGGACAGCTGCGAACCGCAGCCGCTGTGCATTAGCGGCTTCAATTGAACTGTGCCGAGGGAGCCGAAGGGAAGTGCAGCTGGGCCTGTGTCACACGAATGGCTTTCGGAAAGCGCGGTGCATTGATATTTTTTAATGGGGGTACGAACCAAGCCTGGAAGCACTGTCAGGAAATGGAGTTTTAATAATAACCCTTCTCCTGATGGCTGGAAAGGGACTGGCTACAAAGTGCAGTGGCAGATAATTGTGTTATTCGAGTCGCGCTGAGCACAGGAGGCCAGTCTGTGCTCTAATCCCTGGGCAAGAGCTACAAACCGGGAAACAGCACCTGTTACATTTGCCAGTTTGTTAATCTGGTGCCAGGGAAGCAAGGAGGGGTGGGTGGGTGAGAATCGACAGCGCTGACAGGCCAGAATGAGAGGGTGACGGTGTAAATAACACGGAGAGGAAGAGCAGTCCCCAAATAACTGACACGTCCCAGGAGGGAGGGAGAGGGGAGGCAGCTGTGCTGGAGGGCAGGGCGTGGCGAAGGATCGGTGTGGATGTGCTGTTCACGGGTTAGTTTCCAGCTCCCACGCCCTCTTTCCGAAGCAGGGGCAGGTAAACCCCAAAGCCGGCCTTTCAAGTCCATTCCTTCTGGCTGCAGCTGGGAGATTCCTGCAATCGGGGCCCAGGCTGGTGAATTCTTTATGGGTGACGAAAGGATGTGGGCCCCCTTTATTTATTCCCCCCTCCCGGACACCTTTCTGATACGCAGAAAACGCCTCTTGGGTTTTGGTTTCAGTGCTCTGCTTAATTTGATTGATGCAGGTCTTTTCTGCCTGTTTTTCCCCAGAAGAACCTGGTCTTGGCCCAATGGAAACCCTGAGTGCAGATGGCAAAGCCCCGTTTGTCCTGGTTAAACTTGGCTTCTAGCTTCTCTGGAGCAGCAATCACACCAGGTTGCCTGTGCATAGATGGTAGCCTGTCTCCAGGAGGTGGATTTGATCAGCAGCAGGGTGAGTGGGGTTAACAGCAGCTCCCACAGACAGAGGACAAGGTTAATACAGAACCCCCCAAGGTGATAGTGGATGGATGAGGAGAGAGGAGGGGGGCACAGGGTGGAGTGATGAGAGAAGGAAGATTGCATCAGGCAGATCAGCGAGCTGCATCCAGGCAAGGTGTAATGAGAGATCAGAAATGGGCACAGGGTGATACAGAGAAGGGTGATTTCAGTGACTGCAATGCGAAGCTGGAGGAACCCCACTGACACTGAAAGCTGGGCCTGATCCAAAGCCCGTTTTTTGTGTGTGAGAGAGAGAAACATGTGACTCAACCAAAGAGGGAGTAACAAATCAAAGGAAAATGCCTAATTGAATGGAGATGGAAAGAGACAGGAGCAGAGGTGTTTCCTTTGCCTTCTGGGTCAGTGAGCTGTTAAGCTCCCTATGGGTGGCAGCCTCCCATCAGACCACCTGCAACTTGGCTGTGATACTCCTGGCTTCCAGGAACAAGCTCTTGGTTATATCAGGACTTGAATGCATTGTCTTGCAACCATCCGTGTGCAGCACCCTGTGGAATGCAGTCCTTTAGCCAGGGCAGCCCTGTCCATGCTTTCTTCAGAGTGGTGTGATGGTCCCTTTAGCCATATATAGGGCTAGTTATATATAATGTGTGTATATTCGTTTCCAGTATTTGCAAGCAATGAGTAACTCTGTAATAACATTTTGCTCTATTCTGGCATCTTTCATCTGAAGCCCTCAAAGCTCTTTACAAACATGCATTAATTGTGACAATGGCCTAAATGCCAATAATAATAATACTTAAGAAATGATAATAAACATAATACTTTGTGTTTCTAGTAATGCCTTCCAGCCGAGGATCTCAAAGCACATTCCAGCAGTAAATGAATAAAGCCTGCTCTTTCCCCTGGGGCTCAGGTGAGTGCTCTCACCTGAAGAAGAAACTGTGACCTGGGGAGCATTTCAGAAGTGGCTAGTGATATCGGGTGTCCAACTTGTGACAACTCTGCCTCATTTTCAAAGGTGCTGAGTGATCACAATTCTAATGAAGTTAATTGGAGCGGCGCGCCCCTGAAAATCAGCCCCAAGCAGAGCACCCCAAAATCAGAGGCCACTTTTGACTCAAGTGACTCCTGAAGGTGTCTGTGGCATAGCAAGAAGCAGAATTCAGGTCCCACTCTTAACCCCCAGCCAGAGGTATCTGCTATTTTCTTGTAGTAATAAGAAATGTATCATCATCCCACCTTCTTCCCACTCTGGCAGTTCTTGATGTGACACGTGTCACCACTGGTTAGCTATAGAGGCTTTCAGACACACAGTATCTCTGCAAACACTTCAAAGAGGTAAAGAATCCAAGTCCCAAGATATTTCAAATTCAAGATACTTTATCAGTGTTTCAAGCCAGACAAAGGGTTATCGAAGAGTGATTGAGGTAGAAGTCTCAGGTCTGGGTCCCTGGTTGCTGTAGCAAGCATCTGGAAGCTGCTGGGGTTTATCTTCTGTCGATTTGTCAGCATCGCTGATGGTGGCAGGGTGTTAAACAGTGAGGTGCTATTCCTATCAACTCGCTCCTTTCCCTGCAGGCCAGGCACAGGTTCTCCTCATTGCTTTTTAATGGGAAGTCTTTTATCATTTCTGATCATTGGAGGAAATATAATTTTTGCCGACCCCGGGACTCTGGAGTAGAAAAGTGACTCCGTTTCAATTTCTCCTCTGTCATATTGGTTGCACAGTTGTTCCTGTCTGGGTTTGTGCTGTGCTGCAGGGAATGCAAGGGAGAAACAAATGTTTTCACAGGAAGTCAGGAGAGAAATGGAGTGACACAAGGAGCCTGGTGCAGGCAGGAGGAGAGGCAGAGGAGAAGGCTCTTGCATACGGATTGGGGGATTGTGTTGGGAACTTGGGGCCAGAAGGGAAACCAATGCTACATGAAGAGAAGGGAGCCAAGAAAATCGTACGCTTGGCTGGAGCTAGTGCACCGAGGGGTTGCAGAATAAAGAAGGCAGTTTTGAACTGGATCCTGCCATGAGTGGAGTAGCCAAGGCAGGTGTTTGAGCGTGAGGTTACTGAACACGGTGTGGCCTGTTGCACTCAAACAGCGAAACCCTGTGCAGCCACCCATGAGGGAGCCGCGGCTGCACTCCATCTCCACGTCCTAACTTGGGCACAGCCTGCGCCTCCCCGTCACACGCATCCCCCAGCGCTCGGAGGTATGTGACCCACATGGCGTTTAACAGGCCCGGAGACGTGGGGTGTTATGGGGGCTGAGAGTGGGGCTGCTGATGGGAGAGGGGAAAGGGGGCTACAGTATGTGTCTGGGGAGCGGGGGGGGGACACAATGGGGTTGCAGTCGGGGGGGGCGGGCTACCTGCTGGGGAATGGGCTGCTCTGGGGGAGCTGCCGGAAGGTGCACAGGGATGTACTGCGAAGAGTTCTTAGGGGCCTGGACAGGCCCCAGCTTCTAGCCCAGACTCCCCCTGCTCCCCCCCACAGCTTCCCCCGCCCCTCCCCCTTTCCCAGGCTCCTCCCTCACCTGCATGACCTCATCCAGGTGGGCACCTCCCCCCTTGCCTTAGGGACACACCCTCCCCAGCCTTCCGCCACCCTGACCGCCAGCCCCGACGTCCAATCGCCTCCCAGCTCCCCAGCAGCTAGCCAATCCGCTTCCGGCGCCCGCGTGCCCGGCCGCCCTCCGCTCGGGAGGCGGCCAATGGGGCGGCGGTCAACCGCGCCAGGTGGCGGCGGAGGCCCCGCCCCTGCCGGGGTGAGGGAAGGGCGAGCGGGCCAATGAATGGGCGGCGCTGAGCGGGCGGTGCCGGTGTCCATGGGGACCGTAGGGGAGGGGGCGGGGCTGGGCTGCGGGCTCTGCTCCGCCCGCCTTTTGTTCGCTGGGTGCGAGCGGGGCGGGCGCCAGTGCCGGGCAGGAGCAGGAGCGCGAGCGCGGCGCAGGTGAGGGCTCGCGCGTGGGGGGGAGGGGCGCGTGGGGGTCTGAGGCGGCGCGAGGCGAGGGGGTCTGAGGCGGAACCGCCCCCCACAGTGGCGGGGGCTCAGGGCGGCGCCTCTCCCGGGTCAGCGTCGGCCCGGCCCGGTCCGGTCCTGGGGCGGTTCCGAGCCCCGCCCCGGCTCGCTTCCCTCCGGCCCTCGGAGCTGTCCCGGTCCGGGCGGGCAGCGCCCAGCGCTCGGGGGGCCCCAGGCAGGGCGTGGGGCGCGGCCGGGCTCCCGGCGGGGTCTGACCCGAGCCAGTGGGGACCGCGGGGCGGTGTTTGTGCCGGGCACGGCCCGGGCAGGTGACCCCCCCCCCCCCCCGCCGGCCCGGCGCTGCTCGGGGGGCCCCTGGCCCGGCGCTGCTCGGGGGGGGGGCCTGGCCCCCGTCTGTTCGCAGCCCGGTGACCCCGCTCGGGAATCCTCCCTGGCCAGAATCACACGCCTCCAGCGTCCCCTGCTTCGCGCGCGCTCCCTCCACCCGCAGCTCGCGCGTCATCCGGACCGGTCAGTGCTGAAGGCCCCCAACTTGTCGGCATTCGTGTAATCCCGAGACCTGAAGCTCGCTCGGCGTGTCCTTGCCCGGGCCTGGTTTCCCTCTTGGGACAGGCGGTTTGCAGGGTCGCTGCTCAACGCTCAGGGAGAAGTGGGTTTGGCGAGGAGACACTGGAGCCTGCTGGAATCCGGAGCGGGAGAAGCCTTGTCTCTGGCTCCAGGCATCTGCACGGTGCATGAAACCGAAAAGGGAGCCCGCTGCGTGTTTAAGGCCTGGTCTACACTAGGACTTTAATTCGGATTTAGCTGCCTTAATCCGAATTAACCCTTCACCCGTCCACACTACAGAGCCAGTTAATTCGAATTAAAGGACCCTTTAAATCGATTTCTGTACTCCACCTCGACGAACGGAGTAGAGCCTAAATCGATTTTGTTAATTCGAATTAGGGTTAGTGTGGACGCACACCACCGAATTACTGTATTTAAGTTAATGGGGTAGTGTGGCCGCACACCACCGAATTAATGTGGTTTAAAACCGAATTAAGGTGCTTAGTGTGGCCGCGCACAATCGAATTTATACAACCTGTTTCCCAAATTCGAATTATCTAAATTCGGATTAATCCTGTAGTGTAGACATACCCAAAGACACAAGCGGTGTAACCTGGAGTTGTCTTGGGTGTCCAGACTTAATTAGCTGTTTTATAATTCAGGAGATCTTGGTAACAGGCAAGGCAGCTTGATTGACTCTTGACTGCCAAATGACACACATCACTGAGCAAGATGTTCTGCAAATCCACTTCAACCGGTCCTTGAAATTAGACTTTTTTTTCCCCAAGCTCATAATGGGGGTTTCCTGTTCCCGTGCTTGAGTCTGGCTGTGGCTGTTGATTCCCTGGGAGCAAGTTCGCAAATTGTCTCCTTGCCTGGCCTTTCCGTGAGAGTACAATCACTGCTCCCCTGATTGTTATGGGAGGGAGGACGTGAGAGTGCTCCATATGCTAACATAAGATGGCAATTTCTTTCTGAGGCATGAGCAACATGCACTTAAAATCGTCCCTCTGTATAATTGACAGTGCTGTGGATCAACATACAGCCAGCTTTCAGGATGAAGTTGCAGTGTGGCTGCTTATAAGTGTTTGACATCTTCACTTTCTGAGGTTGCTGTAATCCTGTTCATGTATTTATTATAAAATGATCACAACATGCTTTATTGGTTAGCATGCAGTGAGTCTGACTGATGTGGTGTTTCTTGCAAAACACAATAACTGGTGCAGGCGCAGGGTCTGGGCATTTGGCTCCCAACGCTTTGAGATCTTTGGAAGGAAGATCCTGTACAAGTGAACAGTGTTGACTTTTTTTAATTAAATTGCCTGATTGGAGTCCCCTGCAGTCACATGGCTTGTAGTGGTAGAGACTTGATTTGCAAGCAAGTTGACACCTAGATTGCAAGTTAAAATTGTTTGCCATGCAATTCGCAATGTAGGCTTGGCCTATGCTTGAAAAATCTATTGGCATATCTACGCAGGTTGGGGCCTGAAAAAACCACACCCCAGTGTAGATACTATACAGCTATGTTGATGGAAATAGTTCTGGGAGGGGGTGGTCCTCCACTGACCGCAAAACTCCTTCAAGGAGGCTGTGTCTACACTGCGTGGCTATGCTGCCATAGCTATGCTGATCTAGTCTCCTTGGTGTGCACATCCCCTCAGTGTCCCTTGTTGGTTTTCAGAGCACATGCCTGCTTGTTCTCTGCAGCACGGTGATTGCACAGCCTATGTCACCCCTTAAAGCTGAGTTTGGGCCCTTATTAATAGGTCCCTACCAAATTCACTGTCCATTTTGGTAAATTTCACGGTCAGTTTTAAAATCCATGGTTTCAGAGATTTAAATCTTACATTTCATGGTGTTGTCACAAAGCATGGCTGTTTATATATAAAAAAAAAAAAGTAAACATGGAAAGCCCTTAAGGCAGTGTTTCTCGAACTGGGGGTCCCAACCCAAAAGGAGGTCACAAGGCTATTATGGGAGAGGGGTTGCAATATTGTCACTCTTACTTCTGCACTGCCTTCAGAACTGGGTGGCCAGACAGTGACCGCTTCTGGCTGGGAGCCCAGTTTGAAAGGCAGTGCCGCTGCCAGCAGCAGCACAGAAGTAAGGATAGAAATACAGGGACCCCTCCCGCCCCCCACAATAGCCAGGTTTCACAGTGGAGACCAGAATTCATGGTCTGTGACCCATTTTTCACAGCTGTGAATTTGGTTAGGGCCCTATTTATAAGCGCTTGAGCCTGTTCGTTACACTCCGCAGCATGTTGAAGTAAAGTCACTTTAGAGCCCAAAATCTTGTGTGTTCTCATCTTATTGCCAGGAACTGTCCTTAAGTGAGAGGGAGTTAGTAGTTGAGTGTGGAAATATGCAGGACTTCAAGTGTGAGTAAGGAGTGAAGGAATACACCCAAACCTCATATCTGAGTTGAAGGTAAAAACGGAGGATGGGAGTGAAAAAGGAAGGAATCCAGGGGGTAAAATTAGACGCATGTTCAGTCTGCCATGCTGCCCGGCTTTGGGGGAACCCTGGCACTGGTAGAGGAGAGGGTGTTCTAATTGTGTTAGCTAAATGATTAGTTTAATTAATTAGGTTTGCAGCAAAGATGAAAGGACAATGCCAAATTTTGGTGTTGCTGGGAGTTGCTTGGGGGAAAAAAAGCTCTTGTATAAGGAACCTGAAAAGAGAATCTCAGTAGAAAATTGCTGCCATAAAATCAGTGTGAACATGTATGTGTAAACGCCCTGATGTACTTGGCTCTCAGCAGGGAGGGTGCATATTTAATTATATGGTAAAGACAGTGAGAGTTGCATGAAGGGGAGTCCGGGCAGAGTGCTTGGTGCTGTCCATAACAACAGAATATAGACCTGATTGTGCGTTGTAAAAGTCTGAGGGCTTGTCTGCTCTTGAAATGCTACAGTTGTGCTGCTATAGTTCCTCAGTGTGAGGACTCACAGGAGGGGTTCTCCCATCCATGTAGTTAATCCACCTCTCGGAGCGGCGGGCTAGGTTGTTGTCTACATGAGGGTTTAGGCTAGTTTACCTGCATTTCTCAGGGGTGTGGATTTTTCACACCAGATCTGGCCTCAGACTGTTCTATTGGTGTGAAGTAACTGAACACAAAGCATTGTGTCTTTGCACTTTCTATCCTGGACTGATATCCACCCCAGTGTGGAAAACTGACCGAGCATCAGGCATGGAAAAAGTGGTGACTAGTGGGAATCTTGAAGTAGGTGTGATGCTGTACCATTGATTTTAAACCCTCTATTCTCAGTGAATGTTGTAGCAAAGCCTGCTTAGAACCGAACTGCAGAAAATACAAGATGCATGTGAAAGATGAGACTTCTTGTGCTTGTGGTTTTCTTGGGTAGAAATTAAAAGTTTGGGAAGAGCGAAAGAAATAAAAACATCTTTTCACAATAATACCAAGTGCTCTGAAAGCGGCCAGTGTCCCAGTGTTCTGCAAAGTATTTAAAGATGCCCTTTTCTTCCAGGCCAATAAATATTCTCAGTATGGAGCCTGGCAATGCTGAAAATGTGCTATTTATTTCCAGGATCTCAGTGTCCATGTTCTGAATTCTCCGGGAGGGCGGTGTTCACCTGGGGTGTATCCCCAGCAGGCAGAACAGCATATTCCTTCACCGGGGTGGATGGCAGGATTGTGAGAGTTTTGAAAGAGGAGAGGAGGCACTCAATTGCTGGGGCTGTGTCTTGGGAACCTTCTGAAATGAGTCATGCTGATCTCTGCCTGAAGGGAAACAAAGTGCCTGCTTGTGTGTTAGCTCCATGGGTCTCTAAAAATACTTTGGGGGTGACGTCAGTGAGTACTCTGAGCTCGCGGGTCAGGTGTTAGTGCATTCAGGGCGACTTTCAAGTCAAGCATTAATAACTCTGGCTGTGGCAGTCCCAGTTAAAAAACAAAGAATGTCCATTTGAAACGTGAACTAGCAGGTTATCTGTGTCTTGCCCAAGCTGCACCTGTTTGTGCGCCTGATTAAAGTAGACATGTTCTTGCAGGGAACTAATGAGCTCCAGCGGGTAGGGTAGTGACTCCTGGGTTCTGTTCTCAGTTCTAATATAGACTCTCTCTGTGACCTTGGGTGAGTCGCTCCATGCATCTGATGAAGTGGGCTCTAGCCCACAAAAGCTTATGCCCAAATAAATGTGTTAGTCTCTAAGGTGCCACAAGAAATCCTCGTTGTTTTTTCTTCCCCTGTCTCTGTTACCCCACCTGCAAAATGGGGATACTGATGCTCAGCCGCCTTTTCTGGAGCACCGTAAGAGCTTCGTCAAGCCAGTGTGTCTTATCCCCAGGCGCACCAGTACTGCGGCTGGAAGAGCAAGACTGGGCCAGGGAGGTTAAAGAAGGGCAGAGGGACTAAGGAGAAGCTGGAAGGAGATGTTAAGGGCATGATCCTACTCACATGTGTTCTTCTGTCCTGGAATCTCCTTGAAACTCCCACAAGCAAGCACTTGTTTGCAAACCGGAGTTCCCCTGACACCCTGTAGTAGCTACAGATGCCCGCGAGCCCTTGAGTTCCTATCGTATGTGCCCCAGGAAGCAGCAGGCTCTCCGGGCAATGCGTGACCCTTTCCTATTCAAATACTTGGACCTGTCGCAAGTCAAATCTGTCCCTCAGTCTCTCCTGCCAGCTGCTGTAACGGGTGGCTCTCTGCACCTAGTCGGGCTTTGTGCCGAGTATTGACTTTTCCATCCCCCGCCAACACTGGCTCCCTTCCACATGCAGTTGAATGAAGCTATTCGGTGTTTCTCTGCACCATCTTTCTCTGAAATCCTTCCCTTGCTAGGGGCACTGCCCTCTAGAGGCATTGATGCTAAAGCTGAAGTAGTCTTGTCCACGTGCACGTGACATAAGCTCTTGAAACAAAACCTTTGCTTAACCTCTGAAGACTCCATAGTGCTGCTGCTTGTAGCTAATTCCTGCATTGCAGTGTTAAGAGCAGGTTGTAGATCCAGCAAACCCACCACTGCGCCTTGGCGCAACTGGCACCCTGCTTCTCTGGTATTTGTGCTACTTGTTCACCTAGAGTAGTGAAGCCATAGCATGCACGGTCCTTCCACCTGTTAATGAAAGCCCCATATCCCAGCTTGGAGGTGAAGTTCAGAACCCAGTAATGATGCTGTTTGGTTCTTTTACTATTGGAGACGGTAACTCAGAGGGGATAAATAGCCTTGTTGTAGTCTGACTCTGCTGTAATGAACCAAAAAAAGAAGTCTGTCTCCATCAGTCTTGCTGTCCAGACTTTATTTCTCCACCTCTGCCCTCTGAGTGTTGATGAAATACTGGAGTGAAGAAGTGCTAACACCCAGTGGTCATCTGGGCACTCTCACTCACCCGTCAGTTTGGGATTGGAGAATCTCTAGCTCTCTTCCCATGGGTGTTAAGAGATGTGAGAATTACCACGGGGATTTAAAAGCAACAATCTTCTTCAGGGATTGGATGGAAGCCCCTGCTTTCCAGCTGTATTCCTAAATGGGGTTGGTGCGCCGTGGGGGTCCCTGTCACTTGACCAAGGTCCCTGCTGTTTGTAATAGAGGCAAAAGACTCCAGTAGATACGTTGGTTCTCCGATAACGGATTTGGAGAGGTTTAAAGCTCCATTTTCATGTCCTTTGTTAATGTTTATTGAAGTGGGCTATAAAAGTACAGAATACTCAATTAAACTGTCTTTGTACATCCTAAATCTGTAACTATTCATCAGCTTGGAAGGGGTCCATAAAGTGTCATGGAAATACCCATTTTACTGCAAATTTGGTTTAAGTGGGTTTGGCCATTAAGCTATAGGAATGCAAAAGCTTGTGGGTTAAAATTAAAATGGCTTTTTTTTGTGCTTTGCAACTTCACAATTGTCTTATGTTTTTTTAGGTGGCTGGGTTAATGCGAACAAATTGCTTGGGCCATTTTGGGGGAAACTAGTTTAAAAATGCAACTTGAATTATGGCATGTAGGAAAGTGGGTCCCAGTAACCTCTCCCTCTCAGGCTTGTCAGAGAGTCTGTGCAAAACAGCCACTGCACAGCAGCCACTTTAGAACAATAGATTTGTATCTTCTATTGTCTCAGCAACCCATGAGTGATGGGTGTATCCTCCCCAAGTCAGTTCCTTTCAAACAGGGCTATCGAAATAAACGGAGAGTGTGCCTACACAGCCCTTGCAGCGAGCCTCCCAGCCTGGGTGGGGGGGACAGGAACGGAACGGCCTTGGGCTAGCGGGTCTCAGGCTAGTGCTCCAAGAATAGCTGTGTAGACAGCGCTTTGAAATGGCAGCTCAGGCTCTGAAGCCCACCCCCTTCCCTAGGCTTCAGAGCCCAGGCTCCAGCCTGAGCCACAACTTCAAAACGCTGTTTCCATAGGTGTTTTCAGAGTGCTGGCGAGAGCCCTGCGAGCCCAAGTCTGCTGACCCAGGCTGGATGGCTTCCAGGGGCTCCATAGAGAGACCCTAATGAACAGTCAGGATGGACGAGACCAGTGCTTAACCTCTCCGTGCTTTCAACCAGCAGTCCTCCAGAAGGAGGGCTGCGTGGCTATTGAAAACTTAACTGGGCAACTTGCTGGGGGGGGGGGGGGGGGGGGGTTGGTGCCATGGAGAATGGTGTCAGGAAGAACAGACTACCTCTGCCTGCTCGTGAGAACAGGGTATGGAAAGCCCCCAGTGTCACTGCAGACCTGGGCCAAGTGTTGCAGTCGGAGTTCTGAAGAGCTCTCGAACCCCCTCTCCCCAGCTGGGTAGTGGTAAAAAGGATTTAAAAACAGATCTATTAAACGTGACAACATCTCTCCAAAGTAACCTCTGCCATAAGCCCACTAAAGCAACCCCCTGCCTGTCTTGGAGGAGTCTCCCCAGCAATGCGCAGTCCCGCACAGCTGAGGAAAAAGGCCACTTCCTTCAGAACTGAGAGGAGCGGAAACTCCATTTATAGCATCGATGTGTTGCTTACATCGTGATGTGGACATGACCAACCCTTCCGGATGTAGAGCTGCATTTCCAGGTGCAAAAAAAAGCATCTTTTGGGGGAATGCTCGGAGTAAGTTGAACACCTCCCAAATCCATGGCCACTGCACACAGTTGAGAGGTTACAGCCGTGTCTCATGTTACAGCTTCCCCAGTGCTTAGTTTCCAGTTACTAAGGTCAGTTGCTTCTACCACCTCTGAAGCTGATTCTCCTTCCTTATAGTTGCAGACCTTGAACAACTTCCCCTTTAGTCCCAGACAGTATTTATCCTTGATAATGCTCAGTACAGTCCTAATTGCATTAGCTGGCTTCCCCCCCACAAATCCATGATCGGGTTCAGGAGCTGGGATCAGCAAGGTTTTAATGATTGTGAGGCTTTTCCAACTTTGAGTTTTCCTGTTGCTTCTGTAGTTTATCTCTAAGCCTGTGGTTTTCTTGTGCAGTGTTGGATTTGGCTTTTTACTACACTTCAGCTCTGGATCAGTGTGGAAGCAGTTTTTCTCCGACATCAGTTTCAGAAAACACTTGGGTCTTCCATAGCACGTTTATCAGAGCTCTTAAAGCATTCCACAAAGGAAGGCATCCCCCTGTGGTAGATAGGGAAACTGATGTCTTTTCTACATTTAAAAAAAAAAAAAAGTTGCACAGATTTAAGTGTCCACACAGTTGCTTGCATCAGTTTTTCTGTTGCGCTTCAACCCATTCCTAATTGATGTCAGCCAAACCAAAAGAAGTCACTCTTAAACCAAACGTGTCCACACAGGGGTTAGTGGTGGGGTAAAAAAAACAACTTAACTCCCCCCCCCCCCCCCCCCCCGTTAAATTAATCTAGTGCAACTTTCTTCCCCAAGACAAGCCCAAAAGCAGAGTGATGTGTGATGCCCAAGAGGTGGCAGGACTGGAAATAGAGCTTGTCTTCTGACTCCCAGTCTAGTGCCTGATCCACAAGACCGTTCTGCTTTTCATCGTTAGTCCAGGTACACTCATTGTGGATCTGATTAGAGACCTCTGACTCCCACCTTCATGTCTGAGAAGAATTGTGGCTGTTTCAGAACACTGGCAGCCCTTTTGTAGTTTCATGGGACCAGTAGCTCTTCGCCAAGTTCCTAGCTGTCCCTTCCCCCATCCAGCGTGACACACACAGCAGGTGGTTCGGAGGAGCAGTTGGAGTTGATGATTATGTGGGGTAGCAGGAGTATTGTATCTGCACGTAGAAAAACTGGCAAAGGAATCCTCAAAACCTGACTGAAGCAGCTTTAAAAGTGCCACTGTGCAAACGGCACACAATCCCCAAAACCAAGTGCAAAATATTTCAGGAACTTGGAATCCTGGGGATGTGGCGTAAAACCAGTGTGGCAGGGCTGCAGTGAAGAGGGAATGAGTTGCTTGTTGCTCCTTTAAGCAATGTCCACACTAGGAAAAAGGTGAGTGTTTTAACATGTTACCTAACATGTCGTCAAACACGTGTGAAATCCCAGTGTGGACAAGGCAAGGTCGTAGTTTAACACGTGTTAGCTGGTCGTGGTAAGTCATGGCAAATAGCGAAGATCTGGCTTAGCTAGATTGGGTTTCCTTACCGGTTCTTGACAGTATCAAATAGCTCTCAGCCATTCGAAACTAATGTTTGTGCTCTCGCAAAGGGAGGTGCTTTCTTCACTGACACATTAAAAAAGAAGTCTGCCCCGCTTCGCTGTAGTGCTTGCTCCTTCCTGACCCTGGTGGAGCTTATAACCAAAAAGCACATCGCAGGTAGCTGCAGGTCCTGGCTCGGACTGTTTTACTGATCTCATCTAAAGATGTAAATATTTTCAGGCAGGAGCTTGCCTGGTCTAATTAGCTTGTCAAACGTCAGTTGAATGTCACATTAATTTTGGAATCTGAAAGTGCTGAGGAAATGTTTCAGGTTAGGCACGTAAGCTGGTAGCTGGAATAGAATTAGGTTTTGTATGATCCTTCTCATTCTCTGCATACCTGAAAGTGCTTTGCAGTAAGAAATAAGCTGTGGTAGTGAAGGGTGCAGGTAGTCAGCAGTCATGCATGATGAAACAGGAAGTCGTTGGACTTCTCTTCTCCACTCTCTCACGCGCTTGTTGTGTGGCTTTGGGGAGATGCTGACCCGCCTTCCCAAAGTGCTTTGGGATCTGTGGATGGGAAGCATAGGTAGTAAGTGCTTAGTAGACAAGGGCATTCGGACTCCTTTAGTGAGGGAACAGCATTAGCTGGGTGATAGGGGTTATCAGCCTCTCTCCTTGGAAAGTGCTCCTAATGTACCTTCTATCCTGCAGAGCTGTTTCAGAAAGAGCAGAGATCTGATTTTCTGTTGTAAGTTCTTTCTCCGCTGTCTAGGTTTTTGCCTCATGCCCGTCACCTTAGTATCTGAGGCTCTCTGGGGCAGGGATCAATCACGTATGACCAATCTGTAAAGCATCAGTGGTGCTGCATAAATAGCCTTGGTTGAAACTGAATCCCTGCTTTTGTCCTAGGATGATCTAGTGCTCCCCACTGAACCATACTGGTACTACAGATGTTTACAGAATAAAACACTCCTGTGTGCAGAGCAGGAATTTTCTTTTCAGCACTCAGACCTCTTTTGAAACAAACACATAAGTGACAACTGCAGTTCTAGCTTTGAAGTTTAATACGCAGCCTAGGAATATTGCTGTGCTCTTATCTGAAATCTCTTTGACAAACAGACCTCCCATTTCTCTTGTGTAGGAATAATGTATATTTCATAAACAGCTATGCTGGGGAAACCGTCGTCAGACACAAAGATGTTTCTAATTAGATGGAGGTTTGAAATATCTTTCTAAATCTGCCATCCCTGATTAGTTTTTCTGCAGATTCTGTCAGGCCTTTAGGCATTTCATAATGCTTCAGTCACTTTGTTCTGAAATCATTTCTACAGAAAGGGCAGGGGGCGTGGCATTCAATCTGAAACTCTTAATACAGACGCTATTGTCTACAGATGTGTTTGCATCATTTGCCCCAGTGCACTGAGAGTTTTGGCTTCTCAGTACTTAAACCAAATGTGTTTCAAGGTTCTTTTCAGGATGTTGAGCGAGAGACTTTGGTTTCTGCCCACTCCTGAAGCAGAACGGACAGCCAGGTGAAAGTGATCTGGGTTGCTAAATGTTTTTTTTGACTACTCCGCACCTGGCTGACCAAAGCCACTACCCATGAACAGCTGTAAAAATAAATACAAACGACAACCATACTTCACACTGGGCCTGGGATGTTGTGGCAGCATGACCCTGTGGGGGGGATACAGGTCTAGGAGCTGAAACTAGAACCCAGGTTCTTCTGTGTGTGCTGTGACCATGGGCAAGTTGCTTCAACTCTGCCTCAGTTTCCCAACTTTGCCTTCCCCTTGTGAAGAGCCTTGAGATCTCTGGATGAAAAATATTGCTGCTGTTCTGCAGCAGACAGTGGCGGGGGTGGGAGACAGTTTCCAGCTCCAGAAAGATAATTCTCCAGCTACACGATGAAATTGGAAAGGGTGAACTCTGCTCAAGTTTTTTTTCCAGTGCACTGAAGACAGATGAGACTTGTTAACAGATGAGTGTGGCTGTTCTGAATTCTTTGAAGGCTCATTTGGTTTTGGAAAAAGCTAAAATTCCTAATTAGGATCCACATATGTCAATTGCATCATTTTGCTAGCAAACTTGTGTAAGAAGCATTCCCCTGCCCCTCTTTTGTGAAGAGTGCCTGGCTGGCAGAGGGGAGATGGGGGATCGAAGGGGGCAGCTGTGTAGCTTTCTGCGGGTGTCACATCTGTCTGCGGCTGCTATATCGGGAATGTGGAGCCATGCTGTCTTTGGACTCTGTTGCTTTGTGGCATTGACTTACTAAGGCATATCACTGCATGAAGTGCATTTGCTTAGCTGGTGGTAAAAAGACCTTTGGCCACTTTAAACAACCTCCTAGTAATCACTCTGACATGCAGGCGGGGCACTAGTGGCAAACCATTAACTTGCTCGGACAGGCTGGGCGCTGACTGGTGTTGGTTATAATTTCTTATGAAACATCCGAACTCTGCAGATGTAATGCGGTTGAATGTAGAAATGAATCAGCCCCCAAATCCTTTTGTTTTACCCTCTTGAATTCTTTTCTTGGCTGTAAAATGGGGACTGTGCTGCAGAAATACTGTATTTTTCTCGCCATTATCCTAGCTGGAAATAGCACGTGAGCGCCTCAAAACCTAAATTTAAAGCCTGCAATTATTGTGTTCTTAGGGAGCTATTTGTTCGTAGCTTTTTAAAAGTAATAAAATCTATCTTCTCCAGATGGAGTTATTGTGATTAATTGTATTGTTTTGGAGTCACGGGCAGCTCAAGCAAGCATGCCAGAATCTCCTATTCATGGGCAAATGGCAAGTTCTCTCATCTGTCCCACTGATATTTCCAACAGGAACAAACTGGCATTAATGAGAGAATCGGAGCATATAGGGTTTTCTTAAATGAAAGTGTGACAGTTGTGGCAATTCTCTGCAATATCCTTGAAAAGCCTTATTGAATTGTTTAAGTATCTTTGTATTAAATTCATAGATTCTAGGACTGGAAGGGACCTCGAGAGGTCATCGAGTCCAGTCCCCTGCCCGCAAAGGTTTTGTATTATTGGGGGGCCTGGCTGGTGAAAGGACTGTAGCGAACAATGTGGCAAACTAGAATGGTCTTTGGGGACAATATATGTGAAGTGGATTTACTGGGAAATGTCCAGGGGGAGGTGAATTAAATCCTTCCCCCCCCCCCCCACATTTATGCATAAACCCAGCCTTTTGAAGCTCCCCTCTGAGGAAGGGGCCAGTGTCTACTGATTACCTGTTTTTTGGCATCTGAAGCTCAAAGGCTCAGGCTGTGTAGAGGAAAGCCTAACGCATGCATGGGGGTGCTCATTCTGAGCTAAAGCCATTATGAGCTTGTAAGCACAGAAGAACCCTTTGGTGGGGTTTGAAGGACTGACCTCTACCAGAGCCCCTGCAGAGTTGTGGGGTGATCTCTGGTAAGTTTATTAGCACGTCTGTAGATTCTTTTATTGGGTTTGATGTGCTTTCTCTAACGTTTTCACCTTAAGAATAAATGTGCTTGCTTAGAGCTGTGTGGTAACTCACAGCTGCGGGCAATGACCTTGTTCGGAGCCTGAGAGTAGTAAACAAAGTGCAGATGCTGTCCTGGTTAGACAGTCTGGCTTGCTGGGGATATCCGTGTTGGTGGGAAACTGTACAGCCAGGAAAAGTCTCTGGTCAGCGGTGAGAGAGACGAAGGTTTCTGCCTGAGAGAGGTGATGGCTGGGTGGCCTTGCTGGGGAATGTTTTGTCACAGTGTAGGGCAACTGCACCTCTATTAATGCCAACTGAGACATACTAAGATGCATCTTTGTGACCTTAATGACCTAGAGAAATAGACTCTCCAAGGCGCCCATCTCAGGTTTGCCGAGAGGGTCTGTCAGCATGGTATCAAGCTCTGCGCCAAGAGCTATCGCTTGTTTCCTTCTGATAAAACTCACCGGTGACAGCTGAGTGCAGTCGCTGCTGATTTTTTCCAGGAAATGTGAATGGTGAGAAGGAAGCCGAGCCCCATGCTGTAGCGCCAATAGTGATTTCCTGCACCAGAAGCTGCGTCCCCAGGAGAAGCCCCAGCTTCTCCTGCCAACAAGAGAACGTTCTCGTACGCAGAAAGGGTTGCTATTAAATTTTAAAATCAAATGCTTTTCCTATCGAGGAGCACAGATGGCTCGTTCCGATCCTACACAAGAAGCAGCGCTGAGCATGGCTTCGAGGAGGCCGTGGGAAATGCCGGGTCTATTGTGCATCTAGGGGTAATCCCTGGGGGATACAGCCTTATGGTGCTCTGTGCAAATGGAGGAAGAGACGACCCCTGCCCCAAAGAGCTGTCTGCCACATCTTGGAGGGATGGGGAGCACTTGCACGCTAGGCGACTGAGGGCTTGACAGGAACACGCTTCGTTAGTGGCATCTTTATTTTTAATTGCCTTTGTTTTAAGCCCCTGCCTAAAACTTGCCCCTTCGGTATGTGTTTGAATGAATCCTGGCCATGTTATATTTCTTATACCACTAACCCCTTCTGTTTAGTTTCAACCCTTGCCCTTTGCTATTAAATATCTAACCTAGCCTTTCTATGCTGCTCAGTGGAGAAGGAAGATGGGCTTGTGGTTAAGGGTCTGGACTGGGACTCCAGAGCTCTGATTTCATTTCCTGCCTCTGCCAATCCCTGCCTATATGTGCTTGGGCAAATTGCTTAATCTGTCTTTTTTTTCCCCTGACTGTGCAATGGGGTAGATCTTTCCTCTGTCTATTTCTGTTCCTTGGGGCTGGGACTCTGTTCTGTGTCTGTGCAGCACCTAGCACACTGGGGTTCTGATCTTAGCCTCTTTTGGTGTTTCCATAGGACAGTTCTGCAGGTCTCCAGACTTTGATGTACCTAGAACATGTTTGTATGGGGGTTCTAGTGGAGGCAGCATTTCTGATAATTAGATCCTGTCCCCACTAGCTTTCAGCTAGGCTTTTAATTGAGCATGGCTGGCTCTAAATCCGGCTGTGTCCCTGCCCACCTCAAGACTAGAAGTTGGTAGCCTAATCTGGCGCATGATTGTGTTTCTGCAGCTGGTCTGGCATGCTTCTTTCCACCGCAGTGTAGATGGACGGCTCCTCCCCCCTTGTGCTTGGGTAACTGCTTTGGTTGATATTCTCGCCAGCTCTTTGTGGCAGGACAGGGCATGATGCCAGCAACACATGGGGCAGCTCTGCGTCCTGCTGGGCATTTGACATGTACTGAGGCACTATTGGCCGGCCACACTTTCCCAGAAAGCACCGGTACAGCACTTTTAGCAGCGTAGTAGGTGTGGATGCACAAACGCGGTTCATCTGTTCTTGTGCAACAGAAACTGTGGTGTGCATCACCAGAACTCCTTGTAACTGGGGTAGATGAGTGTTGCAAGTGTCTTATGTAGACAGCTGAAGTGAGGACGGCCTCGAACATCACACCATGGTGTAACAAAGACTTGGTGCATTTCCTCCTGGGGTGTCATGTCTGCTCCCAGGGTTCAGGTGGTGCTGCTCCTCTATGCCTAACTAGTCTCTCCGCTTAAATGCTGAAGGTTGGGCCCCATATTTGTTTTCAGGGATGTTGGGAAGTCCCCGAGCACAGCTGACTGGCTTGAAAGAGCTGGTTTGCGTCCAGGGATTCTCTCCAGCTTTGTTAATATAAACCTATTTCTTTCCCAAACATCTTGTTAATGGGAAAGCAGGTCAAGGGGCGGGGAAAGGGCTTAACACAGAAGCATACACATTTAATGTAATTTTGCCTCTAGTTATTCTGATGTAGTAATTACCAGGGCCTTTGGATTTTGCTCTTAATAATGGGGCATGCATGCACAATTCAAACAAATGAGACTAGTCCCTGTTGACTCTTGACCCTGGGGAGGGTGATGCTGCTGCCGAAGTGAAGATGCAATAATGGGGTGGCTTCAGGGTTCTTAACCTGGGAAGGGGGGGGGAGGAAATAGAGGGAAGGGGAGTGGCTTCCCTTTCTTTACACATCTAACAGCAAAAATATATTACCAAAGCTTACGAGAGCCCACGTGGTGCGACAGGTTTGGCCTGCAAGGGTGATGGAATAGTTATGATTCAAAAGTGGAAACTTCTGCAGTGACCTCTTTCAGCCAAATGGTTCGTAAGTAGCTAACAGAAGGGTGTGGGAGGGTTGTGTGTGTGGTGTTCTCCAAGAACATGTGCGTGCTTCTGGTGTGTCAGTCACCTTGGTGCTCTGTAAAATTGCTAAAGATTCCTTGGACCTTCCCCCTGGGAAAAGAACTCCCATTTCTCTCTGCTCACGTGGTAGAGTGGAATCAGGGTAGCTGACTGGGTTCTAACCAGCTCCCTGGGGGGAAAGGCCTGCTTATTGGTCTAAAGATTGCCCTGATACAGTATTGAGGATGAATGCGGCTGACTTGCATGAGGGCAACATAGGAGTTGGCATTAATCATGATGGTCCATTGTCCCCCGGTACAGCAGTACTTAGCCCAAGTCGCATGCAGGCCAAGAGGCCAGGTTTGACTGGTGCCCCAGTCAGCTGTGATTGCAGGAGCGCTTTCCCTGGTGCACGGGAGATGCTGCTGAGTGTATGTGTAAACCAACCGTGTTAGCAATGGTGCCCCACCCCACCCAGTGGTGCGAGGAGTCCCTGCCTTCCGAGCAGTGGGGGCAGGAAAGAACGTGCATAACACTCCACCCTCCCCCAGCTGGAGTGGAGCAAGGAGAGAGGGTGTAAAGTGGAGTTTCTCAGCCACTCAAGGATGGACCCTGTTCCATCGTTACAGCGCTGCACATGTCTGGGCATCGCACCTTATTACTGTGTGGCTCTCTGACTCTCCATTTTAGGATAAACCGGGGGACTAGCACGTAGGGGCAGGGAGGTGACTTTTACCTCTGCCTATGGCATTGGTGAGGCCGCTACTGGACTATTGCGTCCAGGTCTGTGGTCCTTGTTTTATAGGATGCTGCCGAACAGAGCCACAAAAATGATTTGAGGTCTAGAGAAAATGCCTTCCAGTGAGACTTAAAGAGCTCAGTCTGCTTAGCTGATCAAAAAGGTGATTTAGATTAATAGACGTACCTTCCCCGGGAGAAAACACCAGCAGGGCCGGCTCCAGGC
>NW_020664544.1:1994829-1997446 GCF_002925995.2 Terrapene triunguis
AAGAACTGATGGCTGGAAGTTGAAGTCAGTTAGAAATTGGGCACAAATTTTTCAGTGCAGGTGATTAACCATTGGAACAAACTGCCAAGGGCAGTGCTGGGTTCTTAATCTCTTGATGTCTTCAAATCCAGCCTGGATGCCTTTCTAGAAAAGGCTTTAGCCAAACACAAATGAACACATTATTGTGCTCAATAACTGGGGGAAATATAATGTCCTCTGAAAAACGAGCCCTCAGTCTTGGATCATTTAATGGTCCTTCTGGCTTTGGCATCTCAGAAATGTCTCTTCATGGCTGAGTTACTCACTGCTTCCGAGGCTTAATCCAATGGAAAATATCAGCATGAGACACAATAGAACAGGCCTATTGGCTGCTTGTGTTGAGCGTACCCACGTGTACGTATGGCGGTGAGATAATGCCCTGAGCTGCATGCTGTCTGGCAGACGCTAGCTCTCTGCCCTTCCCTTGTGTGGGGCTTTTGTTTCAGTGTGGCAGAAAGCAGAACAACTTGCTGCAGGTAAGGAAAACATGCAAACAGCTACCGCAGCGGTGACCCAACGAATGGCCATTTCAGCTCGCCATTTGCTGTGTACCTACAATAACCAAACTTCAGCAAAAGACCTAAAGGAGGTGGGTGTGTCTCCAACAGCTTTCAGGATGTCTTTCAGGAGGGTTGTATTCGCCGCTTGCTGGGGGAAGATAATGGTAATGACCAGCACTGTGCATATTCTTACAAGGGGAGAGTAGTGGAAGCTATTAATACATAACACCTTGTCATCGTATGACAGGAGGTGCTGAAATATTACAGCCTGGACTTGACAACCCCCGCCCCAAGTCAATAGCTATTAACCTGGGTGAAGCCAAGGCACTTCCAGGGTTTGGAGCATGCACTCATCTCCTGCATCTGTTCTTGTGAGCTCCATTGATGGAGAGCTGCAACCAAGCAAAACAGGTAACTGCAGAGAAACATGCAGTTTGGAGGGTGGCTCTTGGTTTCAGCTGAGATTTGTGTGAAGGAATGCATGAGAAATGCACACACCACTGTGCGCATGAGGGAGGATGCTTTGTAGTAGCCTTGTATCAACAGTCTTGGAAATGACCTTTGCCTCCCAGTGATGGCATTTAAAAAATACCATTTTGTAATAACCTCCTCCAGTCAGCTGGCCTGTCTCCAAAGGCCCCTTCCCCTCTTTCTGAGCAACTCGGAATGACGTTATCCAAGAGCCTGTTGATCGTTGTTCATCTGCCTGACATGGGAAGCTGGGGGAACGGTTCCAGTACAGTATGAATGTGCCAGGAGAACAGAGGAATTCATTTCCTTTGTTTGCGTGGATGATCAGGACAGAGCTAGCAGAGTGGGGGTTGTGGGGAGAGGGAGTGAATCACGTTGTGCTATTTCAGCTTTCTTTAAAAAGATCACTGCTCCTGTAACACACAAGTCTCCTCCTCATTAAAGATCCCTCCGTTCCCTTTGAATTCCTCAACTTTCCTTCCCTGTAAAGCCTCCATTGAAATGATTTAAACTACCGAAGGTCTGACTCTTTATATATTTAATGCTTTTATTTTTCATTGATGCTGATGGAATCTTGAAAAGCTGCTTTCTCTCTCTCTCTCTGTCTCCCATCCTTGTTTCTCCTTCTGGGAAGGGACCCCTTTCATAACCCCAGCAACTAGTCTTTTATAGAGCACTGCCTTTGCCGTGCTTTCTATCTGAGCGTCATTAGCTGTAAATATTGAAGTTTTAAAAAAAAAAAAAAAAAAAAAGAAAAGTTACCCAATCTCTGCCTTAGAGGGTGGCATAGGAAGGTGTGGACAGGGCATGGACGTGCTTCTTGACCCCCCCCCCCCCCCCCCCCCACACAAAGCAATATGGGCTCCATTCAGACCTTGTAGATCACCTTAGAACTTACGCAGTGCTTTAGGGCCAGCGTTTTAAAAGTATTTAGGCCCCTGGGCACTTCTGAAAATTCCACCAGCGCTCACGGGAGTTGGGCATGTGGTGGGATAACACCCATGGGAGTTGGGCACCTAGGCACTTTTAAAAACCCCATTAGGCACCTGTCTGCATCTTTAGGCACCTATATACAGCCCATAGACACTTAACACAATCTCTCCACACCCCTCAGAGGGAGGTAAGTGCCGTTCCAGGGCCACAGATGTTGTCATGAGATCCCAAAGATTTGTTGGCTTCTATACCTCACAGAAAGGATTTGCTTTACGCGCTTTTAGGACACCTTCAAGGCCAAATTATATCCCTGATTATTTGCCACAAAGTTAGCAGGAAGTCGTGTTCATTGCAGGACAAAACATGTCCTGTTTTTAATCCCCTGTTGTGGTTGGTATCTTGATTGCTCCCCATGTGGGTGAATGCATAGGCCTTTTTGCTACTTTCCATGCTAAAGAAGCCCTGCTGGAGACCTCTCCCATTGCTGTGGGCTGAGGAAGGGGATGCCAGGCCACATGAAGTCAGAAATGCTGGAGGGGCTCATGGATTCAGGACTGCCCCGAGTCAATCCATGGCACTGTGATGGGCAGAGTGGGTGGTGCCCCCAAATGTGAGTGGATTCAGTGTTGTGTGTGTGTGTGTGTGTGTGTGTGTGTGTGTGTGTGTGTGTGTGT
>NW_020664544.1:1997456-2057136 GCF_002925995.2 Terrapene triunguis
TGTGTGTGTGTGTGTGTGTGTGTGTGTGTGTGTGTGTGTGTGTGTGTAAGGTCACAGGCAGGCTAGGATCAGGGCTCAGCACTAAGAAGAAATTGTTTTTTGTCTAATACTTTCACTGTTGTGTGAGAGGAGGGATAATCAGGCGTGATAGACTCTTCTGACCTCTGGGGTCTACAGATCACTTCCAGGAAGTGTAGTGTGAATTGGACATGTGAAGCCCTCTGCAGGTTGGGACTTGGGCTGTGACGTGAACATGGAGTGAAAAGGGAAAACCCCTTCTCCTTCCCCTAGGTGTGGCATTGTTCCTGGGTGCTCTAGAGACCAGCACTTGTCTCTAGCTTCTTTCTCTCTTCCCAGCTTTCTGTACCTTGCGTTTCAAAGTGGTAGCCGTGTTAGTCTGTATCAGCAAAAACAACGAGGAGTCCTTGTGGCACCTTAGAGACTAACAAATTTATTTGGGCATAAGCATATATCACATTGGTAGATGTGCAGGTGAACGAGCCCCGGATGGTGTGGCTATCACCTGCACATCTACCAATGTGATCTATGCCATCATGTGCCAGCAATGCTCCTCTGCCATGTACATTGGCCAAACCGGACAATCTCTACGCAAAAGAATAAATGGACACGCATCTGACATCAGGAATTCAAAAACCAGTAGGAGAACACTTCAATCTCTCTGGTCACTCAATAACAGACCTCAGTGGCAATTCTTCAACAAAAAAAACCTTCAAAAACAGACTCCAAAGTGAAGCTGCAGAACTGGAATTAATTTGCAAACTGGATACCATCAGATTAAGCCTGAATAAAGACTGGGAGTGGTTGGGTCATTACAAAACCTATACTTAATTTCCCCAATACTAATTTCTCCCTACTGTTACTCACACCTTCTTGTCAACTATCTGTAATGGGCCACTCTCTTACCACTTCAAAAGTTATTTTTCCTCCCTTGGTATCCTGCTATTAATTGATTTATCTCATTAGACTGACCTCACACTTGGTAAAGCAACCCTCCATCCTTTCATGTAATTATACCTGCTCCTGTATCTTTCACTTCATACATCTGATGAAGTGGGCTCTAGCCCATGAAAGCTTATGCCCAAATAAATTTGTTAGTCTCTAAGGTGCCACAAGGACTCCTCGTTGTACTTTAAGTGTTCTCTAATTTGCTGGTGGGAGGATTTGAGATCACCTGCCTTAGAATCTGTGCCTCTTGCTACATGTGTTTGTCAAACTGCCTTAAATGCCTAAGTAACTAATTACATTCGCTCAGGCTCATCCCACTTGCACAGAGCTGTGAACAATGCGATTCCTGAATGGGGAGAGCAACAGCCCTTCTGACCTTTTGTTCTCTCCTGGAAAATGGAGGGGCTGCTTTGTGTGCAGAATAGGTAGTTGAGACTGCTCCCTCCCTCGCTCCATCTGTAGGGGAGAGCAGCTCGCTTTGGGTTTGTTCTCTATGTAGAATGGCAAATGAAACCCTGAAAACTCCCAAGTGTGGGGAAACTGGGGGACTCCCCCCTCTTAACACCATCTTACCCAAAGGTGTGTTTAAAGTTACTGGCCTGCCTCCGCAGGGTAGTGCTTTAGGATGCTCAGTGTCAACACTTCTAGTTTGAAATCTTCTAAAAATTCTAAGCACAAGGTAAGATTTCTAAAGTGTAACTAGACTGTTTGGCTATGGCAGTGTAACCCTTAAACGGCACGGCTATTCACCCTCCAAGCTGAGAGGATGCTTAGCAGGTCTCGCTGTGTTGTCCAAGGGGTTAATGTAATATCCCTGAGCTTCATTTAACCTATTTTAGTGGTTAAATAGTGCTCTGGTAAGCCCTGTGTTCTTAGTCTCGAATCCTTTTAACTGGAGCTGGCAGTTCTGGCTTTCAACATTGGCCTGTGATTTGAAAGGAGGGTGGGGTAGGATGCAGTCACGCACTCCAGTATGGGGGCACATTGTCCTCCTCTTGTGCCTTGATATGCATAGCTCCTACCCATCAGTCCTGCTTCCTTCCCTCCCCCCATGTGAAGCTGGCTCTGAGTGATTCGAGCCTGACAACTGGAAGTGTAAGGACCAGGAGCTGAGCATCACTGAGGATAGGTTGTTGTTGTTTTTTATGCAACAATATTTATGGCTTCCCTGCTGCTTTTTTGGGGTCGCTCAACAGTAAATCAGTTTAAAGTTGGAACTCTAATAAAGATTCTGCTGCCTGCTCGACACAAAGAAGGGCAAGTTTATCTCAGGGAGCAAAAGGAAAGGGCTAGACGCAGGCATTCGAGCTGCAAATAGATGCATATTTATTGGAGACTTCCTTGTCAGACGTTATCTGTGCAAAGATGAAGCTGTCTGGATGCAGATCAAATAACTTTGGAGATAGGAGGCTTCTAGTCTCTCTCTTTCCAGCTGTAGCTTCCTCTGCTCCTTGTCAGAATTCTTAACTCCTTGACTCCAGGATTGTAGTAGGAAAGAATTAAACCTTTAAAAAAAAAAAAGTCATTGCTCTGGGGGAGTGGATGGCTAAACCATCTAGCCTGACCTGATACTTGGTTCTGTTTTGACACTTTTTTGTGCCCTTTAAATAAACTTTTCACATCTAATTTCATGTCCTTCCAACATGCGCATGCAGTTGGCCAGTCTGGAATCTCCATGGCTTTCCCCTCTTGCTAGTGATCATTCATGATTAATGGTCAGCATTTGTCCTATAAGCAGTAGCCCTTGTAACTGCAAGCCAAACACTTGCAGTTGAAAAAGCGCAGGTTAGCCCCAGCTTCTCTGCAGTAATTACACTGAACCAGTTCAGTAGGGCGGTATCTTGTGTGGTTGTTGAATCTTTCTGGTGATCAAGCTAGGTGACACTCAGTCCACTTTCATTCCATGCTCCGCGTTGGCATCTGGACTTTTCTTAGCTCTGACAGATCTCTAGAAAGAAGCATGCTCGGGGCAGTGCAGCTGCTGCTGTCCCCTTTGAGGATGTGGAACAGTCCAATAGATGATCTCAGCTTCCTGGATAGTCTCCCCACATCCTCCTTGGTTCCAGGGTCACAAGTACAGAGCTCGCTGCAGCTCTGTCCCCTCTGACTACGCACCACAGGCTCCAGGCCTCATGCCGTGACTTCTGGTATGGAATCGTGCAGTTCTTCCACTCCGAGACCTGGCGTTGAGCTGCACCATCCTGTGCATCAACCGAGCTTAACCATCAGCTCTGACTGGGTTCGGACCCATGGTTCTGCCCTTCCAGAGTCTGTGACCAGTGGTAGATAGTGACTAGCAGCCTTCTTTAAAGCCAAGTGGTGAATCTGTAACAGCAGCAGTAAGGAGGGAGGGAGGGGAAAAAAGGTCTTAAAAACGGTCTATATGCAGGACTCTTCCCAGAAGCATTGCCATCCTCTGGTGGAGACCCGCAGGAAGCTTCTCTGTCCCCGGCTACACAGATGTCCGTCCCTTTCCCTGTAACTTTCTTTCCCTGGTTGAGGGTGTGTCCTTTTAAATCTAGTCGGGTTTTCTTTCTCCTGTGTTCCCAGGCTTGGGCCCCGCCCTGGACAAACCTAGTTGGGGGAGCTCAGCAGGTGGTCAGAGGTAGAACATCAAAGGGAATTTCTCTTATGATGTCCCATAAGTGTTGGCAGATGGGCGGCTATCTCAAGCCATTGTTCTGCTTCCTGTTTTTTTACCAATTGCTTGTTGTTAAACTAAACCAAGGTATTCATGCTGTAAGCCCCAATGACCCGGTCAATGTACAGAGCTGCCACAGTGTGATCTGGTCCCTGCCTCCCAGTTACCCTTCTGTACTGTGTTCAGTGGGTGCTTCGCACCCTTCAGACAGCTGCTCAGGGTCATTGTCTAGGAGGTGCTTGCTTAGCAGGTGTGGATCCTCCTATCTGGCTATCTCCAGCTCCTGTGCTGGCACAACAAAGGGTGTGGGGCTGCATTAGTGTTGAGTGGCAAGCCCATGTCTCCCGCTCCTGCCAGCAGAGCACTTCCAGAGTGATGGATGGGAGCGTGCTGCGTATTACTGTCCAGCGCTCCATTAAAGGAGCAGGGCTTGACCTTCATGTGATCTCCAGGGAGAGATCTGGAGTCGCTGCTGTAGAGGCTAATAGAATGGGAAAACTCCCCCCGCTCCTCATAATAAGCATTTCCTGTTGGCTTCTCATTGCTACACCACCCCACAAGCATGGGAGGGGAGCAGCCTAGCAGGTACCTGGATCATGTTTTTTTAACAGATGAGTCCTGATATAATGACCCCATCTCTGAATGCAGAAATTTTTGGTGGCAGAATTGGTTCCGGTTTGTTACAGGGAAGGGGGACCCTGTCCCTTGTGTGGTGGTCTGTCAGTGCTCCACTTTCCCTGAAGGCCCCTGCAATGCTGCCAACTCAGAGTTCAGAACTTGTGAGTCTGACCCCCAAAATCACGAGACTTAAATTCCATTTTTTTTTTTAAATTTGCCTTCTGGTTTTTACGCCTTCTGGGCCACATTTTCTAACTGTCCTCCACAGCAAGAAGGCGAAGCACTTCAAGAGTGGAGGAGATTGTAGCATGTTCCCATGGCTTTAAGGTAAATACCAGACTGAGTGTTGGCACCAGTGGTCACTGCCTGGATCCTCTTGTCACTTCTCACTTCAGCTCCTCTTGGTGCGGTCTTCCCGCAAGTTCTCTCGCTCTTTCCAAATCCGAGTGGGGTGTTTGTGGTATTGGAGACCTTTTTACGTACAGACCAGTTAACCTAATCTCTGTTTACATGCCTGCACTCTGTAGGTCAGCTTTCGTCATGCTAGTGACTACCAAGGGCATTGCCTTCGTGACAGCGAATGCTCTCCTGAGACTTCTTCAGGGCTAATATCCTGGGGAAAGGATTCTCTTTGACTCGGAAGGCATGGGGAGAAACTCCATATCTGCCGCTTTGGAGCAGGAGGCCACGTAGCTGGTATGGGGGGAATGAGGCAGAGCAGCCTGGCACTGAAAGAGAGATTCTCAAGGCTGAGCGAATGTTTTGCATGTCATTTGCTCTACAGAAGACTATGCATGGTTGCATTGCTACCTTGTTCTCTGTTACGATTGCAGTGGCGCAGAGCATACTTCCCTGTGCTTATCTCTCTGCACTGAACAGGGGGAAGACAAAGGCGTCCTTTCTTCCAGTCCCTCCAAATTACTGGCCCAAACCTCCCAATTGACCAGCTCTGCTGCAGCAGCGGTTAGGCATCTCTGCAGCGGTGGGAACTGTTGACCACCCACTTGGCATGTTGCCCCAACGGGGAGGCCAGAATAACCATGTATCTTGCTGCCTTCAGAATGAATTTCACTTTTTTTCCTGTGCTAAAGCCCCTGATCTGACAAGGGGACACAGCTGGATTCTCTTCCGGGACTCCTAGGTCTCACAATGCACTTGTACCGTGGGGAGCACAGCAGAACCACCCAGAATGGAGAGTTCCTGGAGCTGGTGCCATTTCCCGACCCCTTAGTCAAACAGCGACATTCTCTTTCTGCTGGCTCAGTTGCCTAGACGCGCACTTGCTGCAGGCTCACTCCTTGCTTGAGCAGTGCTGCTTCCTAACCCTACAAAGACACTTCTCAAGGTGCGAACGAGCAGGCTCATTACTAGCTCGCTCCGTGCCTCTGACCAAAGGCTGCCAGATGGGTTGAAATGTGGCTTTTTCTTATTCTGTAGCATGGATTAAACTCTGGAGAAAACTAGGTCAAAGTACAAACACAGCCTCCGCTTGGAAGGCTCTTTGTTGCATTAATATACCTCATTCGCTTTCACTCCTACAATCAAAAGGCTAAAATCCCCTTTCATATTTCCAGTGCAGCTCTGAACTGAATAGAACCTGCTTCCTTCCTCATCCCCATCCCCAGAGAGGTGGGTGTGTGTGGGGGGGGGAGTCCATTCTCCTGCTCCCCAAGGAAGATGCGTGCTCACTCTGAATAATACTAAT
Source organism: Terrapene triunguis (assembly GCF_002925995.2). Classification (NCBI taxonomy): domain Eukaryota; kingdom Metazoa; phylum Chordata; order Testudines; family Emydidae; genus Terrapene; species Terrapene triunguis. Next base: position 2,003,387 of record NW_020664544.1, read on the forward strand.
TCCTAACTGAATACACTTGCAAGGAATTCCAGGAAGGCCATTCTATAAACAAGTAGAATCTTGTACTGTACAGTTTTCCCAGCTGTCTCCTTTGCCATTCATCTGTTATTGCCTAGCAGGGTCCTTGCCAACAGAGGCCAGGAGAACCTGCTTTTGGCCCTGTCATGATCTCTGGCCCCTCTGTTCCAGTGGCCTGCAAACCAATACTGATCCTTCATGCTCCTGCAGCTGTTCCCACCTTTAACGAAGCTGCTCTGTGTTTGGGCAGTGCTGCGCTCCGGCTGCTCGCCATTAACTCTATCCTCTCACGGAGTTGGGCAGTTGCAAGACTGGGTCTGGCGCATTCTGAAGCCTCATGGTGAGTGCTGTGAAGGAATGGAAGAAAGCTGGTGCCAGACATCTGGCCTGAAGTCTTAATCTGGGAAACAGACTCGTTGGGCTACTCTCAAAGAGATTGGTACCTTAGCCAACATAATTTGCCTGCACATCTGAGTGGCTAGCTGTGTTGTGGGACTAGAGATGCCGTGTCCCAGGGGCATTGGCTTGCCCACTATTTGTACAAAGCCTCTTAGAGCAGATAGTCACATGCAGTGCCTTGAAAATTGTTATCCTGTTTGCAGCCAAAATTTACCAGGCCCAGCTCATTTAAGCTTGTAAAATACCCCTGGACTAGCTTTTGATTTGTAAGCTTAAATGATTGCCATCTACCCTGGAAAAACTACAGCGGCTCATGCATTATGCAGAGCCGTGAGAGCAGTCAGTGTTCCAGCCGAACCCAGGCATGCTTGGAAAATAAGTGGCTGTCAAACTCCTTCAGCTCTGAGCAGCAGTTACTGTCCACATATATGCTCAGTCTCTCTGTAACCAGCCCCTCCTCATAGTTCATGCACTCTTTAGGTGCTAGACTGAATTAACAAAACCTGCTCCTTCTGCTGGCCTCTGATTGGACATCCTCCAGCAGCCCTGCTCATGCTGTGCGGTGCTGGAGGGAGGCAGATGGTCTGATTCCCCTCAGGGTTACACACCTGGCCTTAGGGGACACCTCGCTTTTCCTTAAATAGAAAATTGCCCCTCTTTAGCAAAACCTGAATTTCAATGCAGAGTTAACATGCAGTGGCTGTGATTGGACCCATTCCTAGTCCTTCCATAGGCTCCAGTCAACCCTTCTTGGACCTCTTCGGCTTCCAATTCCATGCCTCAACTACTATCCACTTGCATTTTGCTTCCTCGTCTTATCTGTAAGGTTTTTGGTTGAGATCTTCAAAGTAGGTGAAGGGATTGAGACACCTCTTCAATTAACCCTACCGAAAGGTGTTTAAATCTCCTAGACTGCTGTGAAAATCCCTCCCCTTGACTCCACTGTTCTCTCTGACCCACCGTCCTCCTGTGTGTGTGTGTTTGTGTATACTCAGCCAGTTTAGGAACACTTACTTTCTGGAGTTTTGGCTCCATATGCTCATGGCTATCTCCTCCCTCTGTAGGTGGCCTCTGCTTTGGGATAACATGCAGGTTACACACGAGCCACACCTTCGTAAATTCTGTTCCTCCTTATGGCCCAGACGCGCTCTGTGGCGCTGTGAGATTCACCTCACCTCCCTGCCATTTTCCCCACCTACCTCACTGGGGCGTGGGAGAAGATTTGAGAAGCGCGAAGTGTTTCCCATCTCCTTGTCCACCCAGGTGCTTGTATTTAGATATCCCCAGTTTGCTGTCCAAATTGCAAAACCTCTGTCTGCTCAGCTGTAAAGAAAGCTGCTCCTGCTGTCTGGTGCCCTGGGAACTAGCTGTGGTTTTTTTGTGGCACGCGGAACTGACCAAGCTGTGGAACAGAAGTGGGTCAATACTCACTCCAGGACTTAGTAATTCCCTTGCTTTTATTGTGGCTTAAAGGCCAGCCTCCCCGCGGCAGGGGAAGTACTCGCGGGGAGTGACCTGGGCTGTGTATTTAGAGGGGCATGCATGCTGTGACATGGACTTGGTAGCACACCTCGCCCTGGGATGAGCTCTGCAGGTGCCCTTCTATAACAAGTGGTGACTTTAGGACAATGTCATTTGTCTCAGGCTGCTGCTCAGTGCCTTGTGCTGAGGGTCTCCTGGCTGCCACTGCTTTGTTTGTTGTCCCCTTGACTGATTGCTGTCAGCCTGCAACTTACATCCCGCCCACCTGACACTGCAAAGAGAATTGTTTTTTAAAAATCTTGGCGCAGTTTTCAGACTGACCCTTTGTATTTACGTACCCAGCGGTTTAAGTTCACTTCATTTACAGTTGCAAGAAGAGGGACAGAAGTATCTCAAACCTATCAGGATAACAAGAGACATGGGCTGAAATGCTGAATGTAAGACCAGTCTATTTTCAGCACTGAGTCCGCTATCGACTCTCGCCTTTTTCTGGAAACTTGGATTTGTGCTTACCTTTGTTAACCGCTCACTGACCACTGAATGCTCCTGTGCTGTGTGGAGACCACGTTCTGTGTTCTGCTTGACCCCAGTGCTTTGCATTAGTTCAACCCTGATCTCCACCCCCCCCTCCCCCCAGCATATCCTGTTGACACATGATGGGGAGTAAACAGCGTGAGCAGCTTCCATTAGTGGTTCTCTTTGCCTTTTTTACTACTGCATAAGCATACATTATGCACAAGCCATTAAAGTTGTAACCTAACCAGTAAATACAATTACAACTTTATAGCTTAAAATTACAGACAGACAAGAGTAGAAAACTGCCCTTAAAATGTACCTGGAATGGTCCCGGGAGACTAGGTAGAAGATGGTGAGCGGGCGTGTCCGTGTGCTAGTGTTGTGTGGATTTCAGCGATCTAATAGACTTTCATAGCACTAAACTGGTGAGGTTTAATTTTCAGTGTGGTTCACCTATTTTATAGGTCGGGGAAACTGAGGTGCATAAGTGGAGTGACTTGTCCAAATTCAATCCGTGGCAGAGCTGGGAATAGTAGAACCAGATTTCCTGACCCCTGTTCTAACTCAGCTAGGCAACACTTTTAGCTTCATTTGGACTCCTCTTTGAATTCTGTCCCTGCGTGGGTTTGTCTGAATGCATTGCCAGGCCCTGGGTCAGATTCGCTCTCCCTTGAACATGGCTCTGTGCTGTTCATTATAACACAGGGCTGCCTGGGAACTGCTGGCGGTGCTCAGACGTGTTTTCACCAAGAAAAACAACCTTCTCAGTAACGAATCCTGAGCGGACCTCGTCCCGACGCAGCAAGGTGCAACCCCCATCTGCTCTATAAAATCTGGTGCCGCCACCCAACGCCCTGACTCAGACATAAGATGTGCCACCAAGTCAGCCGCCCGAGGGAAATGGGGGTCAGGGTTGGACCAACTTCCTGCCAGCTCAGGCACTGAAATGGCTGCATTGTAGCTTTCGTGGGCTGGGCTGTCCCATGAAATCGCTTGGCTTGGGTCTGTTCCTGGGTGGAGGGGAGCAGTCAGCATAGAGCTCTCCTGGTCCAGCTCCTTCCACACATGACTCAGAGTATTAGTGGAAGGTGGTAATTAAACCTCTCCTTTGGACATGCACTCGACCAGTCAAACTTCCTGACAGAACAGCTGCTCACTTCTCTTATCAAGTCTGAAACTGTGACTCATCCCTCCCTTCCCTGACTTGTTGTGACTCTGTGTCTGGGTCACAGGCAATGCGGAGGGCGGACTATGGATCTCCTGCTCTCAAAGGGCCCTGCAAACCTTGGGAGTGGGAATGAAGTCCGAGTGGAGACTGGCCATAAAAGGCAGCTCTCCTGGCTCTGTGCATCAGCCTGGGTCACTCCTGACCTGAGCGTTGTCCTGAGCAACCTCCCGTCTCCCCAGAGGAGCCCAGGAAGGGGGTAGACAGCAGGGTAGAGAGGGGACTCCCTTCCATCTTGAGTGTTAGAACCCCACCCTGGATGCCTCGACACAGATGGGGCTGGGGAAATGCATAGCAGCAGGGGAATGGCCTTCATTGTCTCCTAGTGCAGACCACACCCAGGCTCTCTTTCCTGGAAAGCTTCCCCTGTGTTTACCCAAGCCGTCCCCAGGGCAGGGCCCTGTTTGGAGCCATCTGCGGCATGGCCTGTTTTTCTCCAATAATCCCGAGTGCATAAACACACGCTGATGCTGGGGATAAGCAGCCCCCAGTAGAAGCGTTGAATGCTTTAGTGGATCTGTGCAGATGTGGGGAAAGCGAGGCACAGAGTTTGTCTGACGTGAGCCGGAAGCAGGCAGGGTTAGAGCTGCCCTTGCTACCAGCCAGCCGTGCTCCAGCCCCTTGAGCTTCGTCCCCCATACACCCTCTGGGGTGGGTCTGAGGAATAGCTCTGCAAAACGGAGCCCTGCTCTCAGTACAAAGGCTGGGGCTATAATCAGACCTTTCAAGAGAAATTTGTGTCCCAGGTAGGTCAGGTTCAGTGGGGCCCTCCTCCCATTTCACCCCAGTTGCAGAGGTTTTGGGGCCCCAGTACAATTGATCCCTCCCACCCCAATCAGCCCTGGCTATAATGTACTCCACTTGCTTTAGAGAAGTCACGCTGGTGCAAACCGACATGCAGTCCAGACAGTAAGCAGCAAGCTCCTTGCCCGAATTCTTTAGCCTGGCACTCCTGCTTGCGATTCTACGCTGCCTGTTACTGCAGTGCGCTGGCAAGGTGGGTCTTACAGAGAGCTACTGAGTGGGGTGAGGCTGGCAGGGCTGGGCAGGGAGGAGGCCAAGCATTACTCAGTTATTTGTGGTATTGCCCCAGAAGCGCTAGGTGCTTTCCAGGTGAGCAGGACAGTGCCCTACCTGCATATGCAGACGGGGCTGGGGTCTGGCTTACTACTCATCCCTTGTTTGGAGCTCTGGGCTGAAACCCAGCCCCCCTGCAGAAACCTCCCCCCACCCCGTCCTAAGGACCATAGGGACGGCTCCATTAGGGTGTCTGGCTTGTGCCAATGGGAAGGAGGCCTATTCCAGAGTCACTTGCCCTGTTAGCATCCGGACATCGCTGTGCTGGGGTGGGGGTTTGAGAAACCTGCTTTACCACCTGCAGTACCTCCCTCCCTCCACATGCTGCCAACTCCTCGCCAATAACGCAGCTGGATTGCAGAGATTCCAGAACCCCTTCCTCAGGGTCTGGATGTTGCTTGGAATCGGGGCCCCCTCCTGTTTTCTGTGGACCTGAGGTGCCTATTGGGGGAGAAAGTGACCCTCTAATCCCAACCTGAGAGGGTCACGGGGCAGCCGCTCAGCTGGCGTGAATACGAGTCTGGGCCGTCCGCTCCGAGATAAGTAGCTGTTGGTATCTCTTGGCATTCGGCTCAATGCACAGCTGGGTGGAGCAGAAACAAATGCCAGCTGGAGCTTTAAATAAAGAGAAACGCTTGGTTAAAGTAGGGTAAACATGGCTTGCAAGGAAGCGCACTTCCTTACTGAGCTGGCTGAGCATGCGCGGCCTGTGTGTGTGCGCGCGCGTATGCTTCGGCTGTGGGCTTGGTTGGCCCACAGCACCGGTCTTGGCTTTATTAACCTCATGGGACCGTCCCTGAGAGGAAGCGGGTTCCATCTTAAGTCAAGCACTGAATGGCTGCGCTCTGCTAAGAGTGCAAACAAGCGTCCCCCTCCGAGCTGGCCGGAGACCCACCAGCTCACTGGGTGTAGGCCAAGCAGCTGTTAGACTCACTTAGCTGCTAGCCGCATGTGCCAGATTCAAGCCAGTGACCTAGAGGTGAAAGCTCCATATCCTTTTCCCAAGCTCTGAGCTGCCAAGTCTCAGCTGAAAGCACCCGTTCAGGTGACTAACGAGATCAGTCTCGCCCCTGGCTCCCGGTGTTTCCATTGTTTCGCCAGGTTCTCTCAGGAATGTGTCCTTCCTGTCCGCCAGCATCTGGAGGAGCCCCCTACCCAGAGAGCCCCCATGATTAACTGGCATTCCTATCCTGGGTGTGTCCACACCCAGCTGCAGCTCTTCTCCATTAACCCTTTAGTGCAATGGGGTCTCCGTTAGTAGCACAGGCTGCAATTGCATCGTACAGAATGTGCATCCAAGTAGGGTGACCAGATGTCCTAATTTTATAGGGACAGTCCCACTATTTGGGTCTTTTTCTTATATAGGCCTCTATTACCCCCCAGTCCTGTACCGATTTTTCACACTTGCTGTCTGGTCACCCTACATCCAAATCCCATCCTGCCAATGTCCAGTGGCTATTTCCTTGCTTGCTCTGTGTTTCTCTAAATACCTCTGCAGCAGCTGTCTGCTCTCCTGGGAATGGGACTGCTCTAGGCAAATCTGGGGGGCCATGGGGCTGAGACCGAGGCTGTGCAGGGTGAGTGTGGACAGGCAGGGGATACACCTGAAGAAAGTGCATTTCCACTGTGGGAAAGGCTGGATTCCCAGTTCACACTTGGCAGAAATGCTGGAATCAGTCCAGAGTGCTGACAGCCTTGGGGAAGCACAAGGGATTCCTACCCTGATCCAGGTTCCTTGTGGCTGTCCCCACCTTAATGGCTGAGCAGGGTATCGAGCTGGAATCTGGCACTCCCTTGCAAGCCACTCCTAGCAGCATGGGGCGGTGGCTGCTTGGGCGGGAGAGCTTGGCGTCTCCTCCCCCAGGGGCTGAGCCGGCTGCTGCCAGCCCCGGAAAGGAGAGTGGTGATCCAGCCTGGCTCTCCTGCATGGCAGTCTAGAGGAGACTCTGCAGAGCTGTTTCCATTCGAATTCCATCACTCGGGGTGTAAGAGATCTTGCCTGGAGGTGCCGATACTCGGCTTATTGCATCCTGGTAAGTACCTGCCCTGGGACGGCGGTACCTGTTCTCCTGGGCATCTCCTGTGGCATGGATACAGCAGCTTGTCTTAGCCCTGGGTCCGGCACCCAGTCGGAGGGCATTTCACTGGGACAGGCTAGCGTGGCTTGCCTTATTTTTGGGTGCACTCAGGCTGTCTCAGAAACATCTCTGAAAAGCCCGTTTTTATTCTGAACTCCAAACCCTTGTGGCTGGCTTCAGCTTTCTGCCAGTTCGTCTGTCCGGAAACGGCTCTTTAAAAAGCTCCTCTGTGCTGCCCGGAATAGCAGGGGAGCTGTCCCTCGGCACGGGATGTTCTGCGCATGCCTTCGGGAACCGAGAATAACCCACCCCCTTCTACAGCGAGTAACGGCCGTGGGGAGCTGCCCGTACCTGCCACAGCCTCCTTTCATGTTGCAACACGAGAGGCAAAGTGCTGAGCTGTGGGATTTGTCATCTTGGTTCATCCTTTCATCTCGTTAATAAGAAAACGGCAGATAGTGATCTCTGCATGTGTGGGAGGGTCACGGGCGAGCAGCACTTAGCTACTGATGGTGTGTTAGCCTGGGTCTGTGAGGGGAGGGGGGGGATTCTGGCCAGGAAAGCTGTCTGCTGGCTCAGTTTGCCCATGTGCTGGATGGAGTCTCTAACTTCCTTCCCCTTCTCCCTGCAGAGCAGCAATGGAGGTGATGAACATGATGGAGCAGCCGATCAAGGTGACGGAGTGGCAGCAGACCTACACCTACGACTCTGGCATACATTCTGGGGTGAACACCCAGGTGCCGTCGGTCAGCAGCAAATGCATGGCGGATGACGAGGACCTCTACGCCAAGCAGTACACCATCAAGACAACCACCTACAGAGAGGCGGGGAGCCAGGGCCTGGGCCCAGCGGCAGGTACGGGACACAGGTGGCCAGGATATAAAGTTGGTGATGAGCAAACCAGATGCTCGGATGGGGGTTGTGCAGAAATTCTAGTGCTCCATCCCAGCCTTTCTCCATCTCCCTCACACATTCTCCCATGTCCTGTACTTGATCTACCCAACTCTGGACGCATCTCCATAAATCCTTTGTCTTCTCCATGCCTGGGCGGTCACTGCAGCTTAAAATACCTTCCCCTGTCTCCCTGCCCTGGTGAACTGTTGGCAGCACGTCTGAGTGCAGGAAGGATCTCATACAGAGAGGGTGTTTTGTGGCGTAACCACATCTCTAATTCTGAGCTCGGTCTCCACGTATGCCTCAATGGCGCTTTAAGCTGTGTTCTCAAGATAGGAGCCGTCTGATCCCAGCCTAGTGATCAGCCATCTGTGCCTCTCAATTACCTGGCTGCTCAGGGACTGTTTGCAAAACTGTTCCCAGGCATTCAGCTTGTCGCTTGCACACAGTAGCTGGTGATGGTGCGACTCTGACATGTCTGAAACAGAGGGGAAGAAAACCAGAAAAAGTTCTCTTCCTCCCCTTTTTCCCTGTACCCCAAACACCTGCACATTGTTAGCAGAGCCTGCCATAGCCAGAATGACAGCTACAATACCCAGGCTGGGCTGAGGTGGGGAGGGACAGCTTCTGTGACGCTAAGTAGAAGACCCTGGCTCTGTTTCTCTCTAACTAGAGAGTGAATCATTGAACTCTTCCCTGCTAACGCTGGACTCCGTTCTAGTGGCTCTCTCCTGTATTTATCTCTGAGTAAAGGGATCAGATTACTGGTCCCAGATGGTAAATCCCCTTTCCCGCAGAAGAGGCACAGTGCTGCAGTGTGCTGCTTTAGCCTAGATACTTCCTGCAGCATCAGAAGGGGCTTTCCATCCAGGCAGGTAATCCACCTCTCCGAGGCTGTTGCTAGGTGGACGGAAGAATCCTTTGTCCCAGCCCTGAGCGAAGTAGCTAGGTTGACCTAAGTTCTAGGTGTAGACCAGGCCTTACAGTGGAGTAGCTCAGGCCCTACCTTGGCCCTAGGCAATGGTGTGATTTGGGGATGGTTTGTCTGCTAGGAACTGGACCAAAGCCACCAGCTGTTCCCAGAGGTTACAGGTGGCAATTGGTGGTAAGAGCTGGATCTGTCCCAACAAACCCCACGGTGAAAGGCCTCCAAATGCCATTCCAATCCCCTGAGCCAGCTGGTCCCAACTTGCAAATGCCCTTAATTAAAAAAAAAAATTAACAGGCCTTGTGTGACAATTCCCTAATTATGCTGCTTAATTAAGTGTTCCCTTATCTCTGCTGCTGCTGTATCTGTTTACAACGTGGCTCCTTGCGGGGCGTGCTGGGATGCTGACGTTACCGGTGTCCTTTTGTTAAGCTCCTGCTCAGCTAATAGAAATCTGGAGGCCTGGCAGTGAACTCTGCGGCGCTTGGGAGTTTAACATTCCCTCCCCCCTCTGCTCCCTGCAGCAGCAGACATGGAGTCTCAGCTGGCCATGACACGGGCCCAGCGTGTCCGGGCTGCCATGTACCCAGAGACCGTGGAGGACCGATCCCTGCTCATGACCACTCACATCGAGGGCCAGCAGACCAATGTGCAGAGGCTGGCCGAGCCCTCGCAGATGCTGAAATCTGCCATTGTGCATCTGATCAACTACCAGGACGATGCGGAGCTGGCCACCCGGGCCATCCCAGAGCTCACCAAGCTGCTGAATGACGAGGACCCGGTAAGGGAGCAAACTCTGCTCAATGCACGCTCTTGTCCGGGGCGTGCTCTGGGACTCAGGCTACAAGCCTCCTAGCTGCGTGCTTGCCTGGAAGCATAGCTCTGGTGGGGGAGGCTGCTGCAACGTGCCTGGGACCTCAGAGGAGATACAGCCAACGCTGACCAACGCCCCTCTCCTTTGTAAAGCACTGTGGTCACATGGCCCATCCCCCCTGCTGCAGCTAGGGGGGACCCGACCCAGGACAGCTGTGTCCCTTTACATCTGTACTCAGTGCTTCCCCTCCCCCTCCTGTCCTTTTACTACCTCGTGTGACCTTAGCGCTCCTGGCTTTGGCCAGATGGCCAGACAGGGCAGCCTGCACCCTAGTGCTGCATAGATTCCAAGGCCAGAAGGGACCGTTGTGACCTCCTATATGCGCAGGCCAGAGAGCTGCCCCAAAAGACCACCTAGAGCAGAGCTTTTAGAAAAACCTGACGCATTGCCCCTCTGGCTGCTTCTCCCTTCCCACCCCCTGCTGTGCCAGAGCGCCTGAGCCCTGGCCACCGCCTGCCCTGCTGCTGTGCGTTGTGGAACCGTTTTGTTAAATAGCTGCCCTCGCACAAGTCTCCCTTGTTCTTCTAGCTGTGCGGGCTCTCAGCCCCTTGAGCAGAGTCTTTCCCACCCCTCTGGCCCAGCAGATCAGTAAGGTACAGCGGATCCAGCTGCCCCACGTGCAGCGCTATCCACCTGAAAGGCAGGAAACCTCTTCTGGCTTCTTTAGTGGGAGACTCGGCTCCCTCGCTGCTCTGTAATCTCCTGGTTCATAGCGTTGGCTGGGACCCCTCTCCCATCTGCAGCCGTCTCTCTCCCCAGGTTGTGGTCAGCAAAGCGGCCATGATAGTGAACCAGCTGTCCAAGAAGGAGGCATCGCGCCGTGCCCTGATGCAGTCCCCACAGATTGTGGCAGCGGTGGTGCGTGCCATGCAGCACACCAGCGACTTGGACACGGCCCGCTGCACCACCAGCATCCTGCACAACCTCTCACACCACCGTGAGGGGCTCCTGGCCATCTTCAAATCTGGAGGCATCCCAGCTCTCGTGCGGATGCTCAGGTACCAGGTGGCAATGTGCGGGTGTATGGCGCTGAGCTGACAGGCTCTGGAGTGACTGCTAATGCTGCGCTCACCCAGAGTCTGTTCAGTGGGACAGCTGCTTGCTGTATAGTGTGGCTGGGAGGGAGCGGAGCCAGGGCAGGTGAGAGGCGTTGATAGCGCTCTGGTGTGGCCAGTCTACTGGCATTGCAAAGCTCCTTGTCTGACAACTGCTGCAGGCCTGGTCAGTAGGCTGCAGGCTTAGCCGAGCCCATTCCCTAGTCAGAGGCATCTTTGCTTTCTCGCTTGGAATCTCCTCTGCCGAGCTGGCTACGCAGTCTCCTGAGCTTATAGCGCTTTGCGAAATCCAGAGACTCCCTCCATCTGGCCACCCTGGCCATAGTGGGAATGCCACAGATGTCTGTTTTGGGCCCCCCTGGTGTTGCGCTCACCAGTGAGGTTTAAGCTGTGCTTGAGAAGTGACTGCTGGGCTAGCGAGGAGCGGAGCTAGGGACAGCACAGTGCTAGCTTCTGTTCCATGCTGATCCCAGAGGGGCTGAACTTTTCCAGCACCGCGCTTCGGTGGCCACTTGCCAGGGGGCCACGCCCAACTGGCATAAAATGGTGCTGCCTGCAGCAGCCCTTCCATTCCTAATATGGAGGTGCAGTCTGCCAGAACTACACCTCCCAGCATGCAGTGCCCGGTACCGCTCTGCGGCCTGCCTTCCCATGGGCTGTCCTCCCCGTAGCAAGCATGAAGGCGCCCACACATCGGCCTTCAGCCACCTGCTGCTGTGGCCTGATTCCCCGTCATGCTCTCGTCCCTAGCTCTCCGGTCGAGTCGGTCTTGTTCTACGCAATCACCACCCTGCACAACCTGCTGCTCTACCAGGAAGGCGCCAAGATGGCGGTGCGCCTGGCTGACGGCCTCCAGAAGATGGTTCCCCTGCTGAACAAGAACAACCCGAAATTCCTCGCCATCACCACTGACTGCCTTCAGCTCCTAGCCTACGGGAACCAGGAGAGCAAGGTGAGCCTGCTGCCAGCCCTGGCTCCTTCGTCGCCTTGTAGCATTTGTCCTGTGGCTGCTAGGATCCGGGAATAGGTGGGAAGTGGAGGCTGCTGTCAGTGGACAGCCTGGCCTGCATTGTCCGCTCGTCCATTAATTAGAACCAGCGAAACTACTGGGGTGAGAGTGAGCGTGGAAGGTTCGAACACTCCCTCTCTGCTCTTGCAGTGCCCACTAGCCTGGATACTTGGTACCGCAGCACTAAATGCCATGGTAGCTCAGCTCCAGCAGGTGAGCCGTTCTAGCCCAAACCCCTCAGCCCATCCTGCTCCCAACGGCAAGTTTAGCTCTCCTGCTGGACTTGTCTAGGCTGGAAGGACAGTACAGAAATGTATTTATAGCCTTAAAGAAAGACCCTCTTTTCCCTACTCCTGTGTGACAGTCGTCGTGTGTAAACCCTCCTGACAAAGGCTTGGCTGCCCGGAATAGCACAGAAACACAGCGGTCATTGCCAGCAGGTACTGCCTGCCGCGTGTGCAGCAGAAACTGGATCCCCGGTTACAGACGCCAGAGAAGTTACATTTCCACTGAATAGTAGCAAACCCTCTGGGCTGCTGCGTAGGCTGAGCCTACGCTACAGGCACTACAGCGGCGTAGCCATGTCTACACCGGGGGGGAGACCGAACTGCGGTGCGCAGGGGTGGAATTTCTCATACCACTGAGCGCCGTAGCTATGTTGACCCTACTGAGCCTAGACCAGGCTGAAGTCTTCATCCTTTTCAGGCTGGGTGGCTGTTCTGTGTGGGGCTCTTGGCGTTTGGGTGGGGAAGTTGCACTGAATTTGCTGCGCACAAAGTGCAGTGGGCCGTCTAGTCTAGTATCCTGTGACTTTAATCCTGAAAGTTTGAGTCAGATTTTAAGTTGCACAATGGACCTGCAGACTATCCTGGTGCCCTGGTTATAGAATCACAGAAATGGGGGGCTGGAAGGGACCTCGAAGTCAAGTCCAGCCCTCTGCACTAGGGCAGGACCACGTGAACCTAGACCATCCCTGACAGGTGTTCGTCCAACCTGTTCTTAAAAGGTTCCAGCGCTGGGGAATCCACAGACTCTCTGTGAAGCCTGTTCCAGAGTTTAGCTACCCTGAGAGTCAGAGACTTCTTCCTCGTATCTCACCGAGATCTCCCCTCCTGCAGACTAAGCCCATTACTGCTTCTCCTGTGGACATGAACAATTGATCCCCGTTGTCTTTATAACAGCCCTTAGTATGTCTGCAGACTGTTCTCAGGCCCCCCCCCAGTCGTCTTTTCTCAAGACTAAACATGCCCTTCGTAGTCTGGGTTTCCTAAACCTTTTAACCTTTTTTTGTTGCTCTGCTTTGGACTCTCTCCAATTTGTCCGCGTCTTTCCAAAGTGTGGCACCCAGGATTGCACACGACTCCAGCTGGGTCCTCACCAGTGCCGAGTAGAGCCTGACTGTTACCTCCCGGGTTTTACACACGACACCCCTGTTCATACACCCCAGAATGAGATTAGTCTCTTTCACAGCTTCATCACAGCGATGACTCCTATTCAGTTTGATCTGCTAGAACCCCCAGATCTTTCAGTAGAACTACCACCTAGCTGGTTAGTCCCCAGTTTGCAGTTGTGCATTTGATCCCCCCACACACCCACCCTCTAAGTGAAGTACTTTGCACTTGTCTTTGTTGAATTTCATCCTCTTGTTAATTTCAGACCAATTCCCTAATTTGTCAAGGTTGTTTTGAATTCTACTCCTGTCTTCCAAAGTGCTTACAACCTTTTCCCAGCTTGGTGTCACCTGCACGTTCCATAAGCATAGTCTCCGTGCTGTTATCCAAGTAATTAATGACCATCTGGACTAGCACTGGACCCAGGACTGACCCCTGTGGGACCCCACATCCTCCCAGTTTGACCGCGAACCATCGATAGCTACTCTGAGTCTGCTCTTTCAGCCAGTTGGGCGCCCACCTTTCAAGTAATTTTGTCTAGACCACATCTCCCTAGTTCGGTTATGAGACCCTCATGGGGGACTGTGTCAGAAGCTTTCCTAAAATCAAGATATTGCATCTTCTGCTTCCCCCCCCCCACCCCTAGGCCAGTAACCGTTATATTTTGGGGGGGGGGTAGTTTTGACATGTTTAGCACTTCCAGGGTGAAACCAAGCTGGGAGGCTCCCATTCACGCCGAGTTGGATCCAGTTGAGTCCCGAGAGCAGAGCAGATATTCCTGCTAATGCCGTAGCGCCCCGCTCAGTGGCTGGTGTGTAAATGTTCGGGATGAATCGGAGTTCTCGGGCAGCACCTGGCGTCTGCGGAGACCCCTTGTGGCCGCCCTCTGGAGGGCTCACGTGGCTTTCTCTTGCAGCTGATTATCTTGGCCAACGGGGGACCCCAAGCCCTGGTGCAGATCATGCGGAGCTACACTTACGAGAAGCTGCTCTGGACCACCAGCCGGGTGCTCAAGGTCCTGTCGGTGTGTCCCAGCAACAAGCCTGCCATTGTGGAGGCCGGTGAGTGAGCCCTGCGGGGGCGGGCCTGGGATGGAGGGGGCTGGTTCAGACTCAGCAGCTGGAGCAAACTGGCCTGTGGCCCTTTCCAGGCACCGCTGGACATCGCTCTCTTCCAAGGCACATGAACTAACGTGAGGTGCGGAACTGTGCCCTGTCTCAGCCTCTGGGCCAGCAGGAACCGGCAGCATCGGGCTCCTACTTTGATGTCCGTTCTGGCTTGAGAAGTCCCTGAGCTGCTCTGTAATGGAAATAAGCCGGTGCCTGGTACCGTGCTCCTATTCAGCAAGATGTGATGTGGATTTAATTTCCATTTGTCACGTCACTTTGCTTCCAGCTGTGCTGCCTGTTACTCTTAATGAGGCCTTCATCAGAGACCCTCTAAGATGACTGTGTTAATTGTAACATCCTAACACTTCCCCTTATTAAGGTTCCCAGCTCTCCCATCCCCTTCCATTGCAGTGAAGTTAAAAAGCACCTCTAGCAGCTCTCCCCAGACAGCACCTGTCCCCCACTGCTCACCCGTCCACCCCTGCAGCGTCCCCAAGCACTTGCTGTGTGGTTGGTCCCTCTAGGCTTCCGTATGACTGTCTAGAACTTAGTGTTCTAACGCCACCTGGTTACAGTCTCCTCTACTCCCACCAGGACGCTGCACCCACTTGTCACTCGCTCGAATGCCACGGAGTGACAGTCTGTCTTGGCACGTCCCTTGCCATGTTGGCTGGGTCTCTGCTCCCATGGCCTGTCACCTGTTTCCAGAGAGCTTGTATGGAGGAGAGGCATTTCCAGGAGGTCGTAGTGACTGGTTCCTCTGGGTGCACAGACGCCTCTGACGGGAGGTGGGCCTGTTAGCGCCTTTACTCGAGGTGGGGGCCCTTTATGGAAGCAGCCAGTGCAGTAGCGAAGCTACAGGGATGGGTTAATCTCTGATTAGTGCCTTGTGTCAGGGTTGCCTTCCCAGCCTTGCCACGAGTTGGGCACTCGTCCTCTTTGGCTTCTTATACAGGCCAGTGGAAACTTCTTGAGGACAGATGCTGTTGTTGTTTTTTTGCTTAGGCTTGTGCAGACACATGCTTCTGGGGGAGGGCGAGGGGGCAGAATTGCTCCCGGCCCTGCTGGCCAGCTGTGATGCTGCCTTTGACTCTACAGTACAAGGAGAGATGGTGGCCTCAGACTTAGTGTTGCAAAGGGCTGTCTGAAGAGCACAAACCCATGTGTAGCCTCTCTCTGAGAGCTGATGGTGCTGGGCAGCTCGGCTGTTGGGGCTAATTACAGCTGGGCTGGGCTCTGTTTCCTCCCTCAGGTGGCATGCAGGCTCTGGGGAAACATCTGACCAGCTCTAGCCCAAGGCTCGTACAGAACTGCCTGTGGACCTTGAGGAACCTCTCTGATGTGGCCACCAAGCAGGTGAGTGCACAGGAATCCAGCCGTTGTAGAAGCCTCAAATAAGCATTTCCAAGGCCTGTTCCTGAATAGACTGTAGAGCATTAATCACCTGTCCGGTGCTCTGTGGGGATACCTGATCTTAGCCTGTTCTGCACTGAGCCCAACATCCACAGTCCAGAGGGGATGTTCTTACCCAGCTTTGACTCCCAGGAGCAGCTCCCTTCACAATCCGGTTGCAATGGTATGCTTGCTATGGGGCCAGCGGGAAGTAATGGAAATCCTAGAAATGTGGGGCTGGAAGGGACTTCGAGAGATCCAAGTCCAGCCCCTGAGCTGGGGCAGGACCAAGTAACCCTAAACCCTCACTGACAGGTGTTTGTCCAACCTGCTCTTGAACTGCTCCAGTGACAGGGATTCCACAGCCGCCCATGGAACTGTGTCCCAGAGCTTAACTGCCCTGAGAGTTCTTCCTAATATCTAACCTAAATCTCTGGTGGTGCCAAGTGAGCCCATTACATGTCCTACTTCCAGCGGCCATGGAGAACAATTGATCCACGTCCTCTTTATACCAGCCCTTAATGTGTTCAAAGATTGTCAGGTCCCCCCCTCAGTCTCCTTTGCTCAAGACTAAACATGCCCAGATTTTTAACCTTTCCTCACAGGTCAGGTTTTCTGAACCTTTGATCATTTATTGTTCTCTCCTGGGCTGTCTCCAATTTGTCCGCAGCTTTCCTAAAGCGCGGTGCCCAGAACTGCACACAGGACTCCAGCCGAGCCCTCACCAGCGCAGAGTAGAGTGAGACAGTTACCTCCCGTGTCTAACATAGAACACTCCCGTTCCTACACCCCGGAATGAGCTCAGCCTTTTTCGCAGCTGCATCACGTTGACTCAGATTCAATAGGTGACCCGCTAGATCCTTTTCAGCGTTAATTCTGCCTAGATGGTTATTCCCCAGTTTGTAGCTGTGCATTTGATTTGTTTCCTTGCCAGCTGAAGTACTTCGCACTTGTCTTTATTGAATTTCATCTTGTGGATTTCCGACTAATTCTCTAATTTGTCCATTTGTTTTGAATTCTAATCCTGTCCTCCAAAGTGCTTGTGACTCACCCAGCTGGGTGTCATCTGCAAATCTTAGAATCAGACTCTCCACTCCATTCTCCAAGTCATTAATGAACATATTGAATGGTACTGGACCTAGACCTGAGCCCCGCAGCGCCCCACTAGAGACGCCCTGCCACTTTGGCAGTGAGCCATTGATCGCTACTCGCTGAGAACAGTCTTTCAACCAGCTGGGCACCCACCTTTATAGTAATTTTATCTAGACCCCAGTTCTTTAGTTGGCTTATGGGACTCTTATGCGGGACTGTCACAAGCCTTGCTAAAATCAAGGTACTGCTTCCCCCATCCACTGGGCCAGTTACCCTGCCAAATGCTGGCTTCCTAGTGCTCCGGGTCTCCCAACGGCTCTTGGGGGCAGTCCCATGGGGATGGCAGTCTGTGCGCTCCCTGCCCGTGTCTGACTTGCACTCCATCTCCAGGACCCAGTGGGGAGAAGGCGAACTCTTTCCCCTGCCACAAGCCTGTGAGAACATGCTTCTGCGGGCTGCCAGCCCACGCACCGCACCCACTGGGGTGGGGCTAGGAGCCAGGCCAAGGCATAAGCTGTTGTCAGCACCCTTGGAAAGGTGTCTCCGGTGTTCCTCTGCTGCAGAACCGGTCCTGGGGCTTGCTTCTGACTTCCCAGGGCTGGTGCCAGACTGTTCTGACACCCATTGTTCATCAGGCTGATCGTTTCCGTGGAAGGAGAGTGGGAGCAAGGCTGGGGAGGGCGGGGTGGAGTCCGGACGAGGAAGACGCCCCTGAAGTTTCCCCAAGCTGCTTGCTTTGACACCCGGGGTTCCACTGACAGTCATTCCTCCCTCCCCTGCACCCCCCGCCTTTCCACTGCTTCCTGATGTGTTCCCCACATGGTGCTTGGCTTGCCCCTCTTCATGGATTAGGGTCTGATGCAGCGTGGAAAGTATTTGGGATCGTTTTTGGAAGGCATGTAACTCAGTCTCCAGTGAGATTAACAAATGAAACATTTGGTGGTCAGGCTCTGCCGAATAGCAAACAGGGGAATGCAGCTTTGCCTGCTGACTTAACTCCTTCACGTCCTCTGTCTAACCAGGACCCCCCACCCCCATCCCTACCCTCATCTCCCACTGTCCTTCTGGCTATTCTTAAATCCCTCAGTCCTGCCACTAGTGACCCTCACGATCACCCAAAGTGCGCGTGCTGGCTTGCCATGCTGCTCTGAACAGCTGGGGATTGTATCACTTGCATGTTTCCGGCAGGGGAAACCTGGCGAAGATACTAAACTCCTAAGTAAAGCTGCACATGTCTGGCACATCTGTCGCTCACGCTGTCCAAACAGTGCAGAGAGCTAGCTATGGTTACAGGAGTCGAGAGGCCTTGGACTTTTGTTCTAAGAAAACATTGCCGCGAGCAAGACTCTTACTGCATCGAGATGCCCTGCTTGAGTTGGAACAATAGTTGGCCTTTGGCATGGGGAAGGGTTGTGAATTGTGCCTGTTCTCAGGCCTGCTGGAGTCTGCCAAGCTGTAGACCCAAATAGCACAGCCTTGGGGCCCCAGAGGGAGCCTGGTTCCCAGGGGAAGGACAGCATCTGGGTGGTACCTTGTAATCTTCACTCGGAGGCGTTAAATGGGCAGATCTCCAGTGTGAGCAGATAAAAACACCCCAGCTTCCTACTGCATGCTCCAAGCAGGGTTTGAGGGAGAGCAAAGAGGTGAGGGGATAGTTTGCAGCTCTATAATTCTCCCTTGTGAGGGCCCTCCAGGAAACGTTCCCACCTGCCGAGGTGTCGCTGGCTGCCTGATGTTCCAGCCGATCTCTGCCCTCTACAAATCTAATCTCCCTGGCACGGGGGTGGGGTGAACAGGCTTGGTTGGTGTTCAGAGGAATGCGAGTCTTTCACAATCTGCCCTTCATCTGTACAATGCTCTGCATTGTCTTTACCAGGGGGCTACACGTCCTTCGAGGCTGTGTCCTGATGGGGTGCAACTGGGGTTCTGAATCCCTGACCCCGAAATCATCGTTCCTCTAGCTCGCTTGGGGGTGGGGACCGGAGCTCGCCGGGCCCTCTGCAATGACGCCCGTGTGGTCGTCTCCAATGAATCTGTCCAATGCATCCTGTGCCTAGGCTCCTCCCCTGTCAGCATGCTCTGACAGCAACACTTGCTAACTTCACCTTCCTTCTCCCCTCTCCCGCTGCAGCCTGGCACAGTCTGGCTAGGTGCCCTAATGCCAGAGCTGGCATCTCCCTGAAACCAGTTTGCCAGGCTTTGGGCTAGCTAAGCATTCTCCTGGCACGTAGAGACGGATGTCTCCAAAGCATTGGGCTGGTGACTCCTAGGCCTACTGGCCTTCATGAGCCAGGGCCGTTGCCAGCCAGGACTGCTGGGAGCTGGCATGCGGGCTCCTGTGCAGCTAGAGTGTAGTGTCTGGTGAATGCAGTGACAGCCGGCCAATCCGAGCAGAGATGGCTTTCCCAGCTCCCCGTGGCCTGAAGCGGCCCCTTAGGCAGAGAGTTGTGTTTTTGGAGGTGTTGGCAGAGGATTCATTGCACGGAGGAGCCTGCTTTGACGTGAGATGGCTCAGGAGCAGCTCTGCTTCCACCTTATAAAGCAGTGGGGCAGGAGGGAGCAGAGCTCTGGGAAAGGGCCTGGGGCTATTTACGATGCAGCGTGTGGCTGCTGCAGAGCTGAGCCCCACGAGGAGGGGACAGGCCGGGCCTAGTCCATTGGCTTGTCCGTGCTGCGGTTGGTGGTCTCCGGCTGAAGAGGACAGTGTGACGTCTTACCTCTGCTCTCACCTACTCACTGTTCTGTAGGAGGGGCTAGATGGTGTTCTCAAGATCCTGGTCAACCAGCTGAGCTCGGACGACGTGAACGTGCTGACCTGCGCCACCGGCACCCTCTCCAACCTGACCTGCAACAACAGCAAAAACAAGACCCTGGTCACGCAGTCCAACGGGGTGGAAGCCCTGATCCACACCATCCTGAGGGCGGGCGACAAGGAGGACATCACCGAGCCGGCTGTCTGCGCCCTGCGGCACCTCACCAGCCGGCACCCGGAGGCAGAGATGGCCCAGAACTCGGTGCGGCTCAATTACGGCATCCCGGCCATCGTCAAGCTCCTCAACCAGCCCAACCAGTGGCCGCTGGTCAAGGTAAAACTGCAGGAGGGACTGTGGGGCGTCCTGGGGGGTGGGGGGGACGCTGGGGCTCAGCGGAGCTCTGCCTGATGCCCAGCGAGCCACGCTAACGTCCCCCACTGAGCTCCCTGCGGAGAAGAGGGCACTGGTTTGAGCCACAGTTACCCATTGTTCACCCCACGGGGGCTCGGCAGTCGAGCTCTGGCTCCCTGTCTGCCCCCAATCATGTTCTGCAGGCGGTAAGAGGACGGGGCTGGTGCTGGTCTCTTCTTGAATCAATATTTGTCCTGCTGCTCCCGGCAGCAGGGAAGTAGGTGGATCCCTTTATGGAAATGCTGCAGGCTGACTAGAGGCTTAAAAGCCACCACCTGCTGTGTGAGCTGTGGGGGCGAAGGAAGGTGGCTTCTCGCTGTAGGCGCTGGCAGGTAGCGACTGGTGAGCTGGGGTGGCTGGCTCTGAACCCCCTGCCGAGTGCGTACAGAGCTGGTGCGGCATAGGCTCTGCAGCCGGACTCCTGCCGGGGGCACGGGAGGTTAAAACGCGAACAGTCCCGCTCCTGGCACATCAAGTTCCTGAGCGCCTACAGCTGCTGCCTCAGCCATTGCCCTGTCTGATGGCCTCTTCCTCCTCTCTTCCAGGCCACTATCGGTCTGATCCGCAACCTGGCCCTGTGCCCGGCGAACCATGCCCCGCTGCAGGAGGCTGCCGTGATCCCTCGCCTGGTCCAGCTGCTGGTGAAGGCTCACCAAGACGCCCAGCGCCATGTGGCAGCTGGCACGCAGCAGCCGTACACAGTGAGTACAGATGCGGGAGGGGCCAATGGCCGAGCTGGGGAACGCCTGCCCGGTGGGGCCTTTCCCTGTGTCCCAGGGCACCCAGTGCACTGAGCGTTGCTCAGTTGGCTTATTCTGGAGCATGAAGCCTCCACTCGGCCCCTGGAATCCCCCTGGGTGCTGCTGGGCGTGTGGGTAAGGCTGCTGTAACCGGGCCGTAGTCCTGGACATGCAGCGCTGCAGCAGCTGCTCCTGCCCCCTGGGGACTGCGCCTGGCAGCAGCAGCGGCCGTGTATGCGCCAGAATGGCCAGGGGTGCAGTTGGCTCGCAGGAAGACATGGCTGGATGCTCTGCACAGTGCACCGGGCATGCCAGGGCCTGGCCCTCCCCTCCATCCCATACAAGGACTGGTCTCTAAGCAGAGGCCACTTGGTGTTCAGAGCGCCCCCTGGAGGCTGTAACTACTGTCAGCTGTGATGAACCATTGCAGGCAGGTGGGGGGCGGGGGAACTGTGCTCTGTCCCCCTCTCTGGCCATGTACCATGCCCGTCCTGTGGGGCTGTGCGTTCCACACCTGTCGCCCCTTGGCGCTGATCACTGCTCCCTTTGCAGGATGGAGTGAAGATGGAGGAGATAGTGGAGGGGTGCACAGGAGCCCTGCATATTCTGGCCCGGGACCCAATGAACCGCATGGAGATCTTCCGACTCAACACGATTCCTCTCTTTGTGCAGGTTGGGCTTCGGGTTGCAGCACAAGGCAAAGGTGGGGGTGGGGTGCTTTCGGGAGGCCCGGGTGGCTTGTGGTGGTCCAGGTGGCTCTGAGCCCCTGTGTGTCCGATTGGCATGTGCAGGAATTGCCAGCTGCCTCCGGGGCTGGGTGAAGGGAGCCGGAGAAGTGGCTCTTGAACAGCCCTGCTGTGGCAGAGCTCGCGGTGCCAGGAGTGGAGAGGCGGCTGCAGCTCCCACCACCTCACGCTGCTTTTCCTCCCCCGACAGCTGCTCTACTCCCCGGTGGAGAACATCCAGCGGGTGGCAGCCGGAGTGCTGTGCGAGCTGGCCCAGGACAAGGAAGCTGCTGACACGATTGATGCCGAGGGGGCCTCTGCTCCGCTGATGGAGCTGCTGCATTCCAGGAACGAAGGCACAGGTGAGCCGAGCCAGCTGGAGCCACGCGCTCGGAGCTGGGACTCCTAGCAGGGCTCGCACCGAGCTGCTTAGATGGCGCGTTCAGCAGTCCCTGGTTCTGTCCCGTTCTCATTCGGCTGCCTCGGGGCCGCCACCATCTGGAGAGCGGGTGCTGTAGCATGCCATCTCCCGGAGCCAGGCCCCCTAGCCAGCTGACGGGTCCCACTGTCTCCTACACTCTGCACCCCCTCTGTGGCCCTCTCTGCCATGCACAGGGCTGCTAGGCCAGAAAACTCTCTTAGAGGAAGTGCCGTCGTCGTCGTCTCCCCGTCCCTCTCCACGGACGTTCCTTCTCACGCTAGGCTCCAGCCCGAGGGTTTGGGGGAGAGCGCACGGGCCCTGCTCCATGAAACGGTGCTGCGGCACCGGGGACGCTGGGGCTTGGAGGCTTTTGGGAATGTGATGGCAGAGCTGCTGTGACAGTCCAGTGGCAACGGGAAACGTAATTACATGCAGAGCCGCCCACTGAAGTGGAAATCCTTCAACCATCTGCCCCGAGAGAAGCGCGGCTCCCTCTGCCATTTGCTGGCATTTAGAGGTTTCCTCTTCCAACGTTCCCCCCTCTCTCTGCTCCAGCCACCTACGCTGCAGCCGTGCTGTTCCGCATCTCTGAGGACAAAAACCCCGACTACAGGAAACGCGTCTCCGTCGAGCTCACCAACTCCCTCTTCAAACACGACCCTGCTGCCTGGGAAGCAGTGAGTGCCTGCCTGTTTTGGGGGGGGGGGGGGGGGGGGGGGCTGCTTTTTCTTCTCGAACCGTTCGGGGCCAGCTCATGGTCCTGTTAGCGACGCAGGAGCTCTCCCCTCCCCCGGAGAGGAGCCCTATCGTCTCCCGTGAGATTGTTCTCGCACCGCCCTGCCCACGAATGGGGTTTGTACCCAGGGCATCTGGGAGGCCGCTTGGCTCCGCGGGTTCCTCCGTGGCTCAGGGAACGGCCCCTCCCCAGGGGATTCTAGAGGCTCCTTGGTTAAATGCGTCTGTAGTGGAACTTGGGCTGGGAAGAACATGAGCCACATCTTCCATGTAGCCCTGAGTGTGTGACCGTCCGCAACGGGAAGGGTGGGGGCAGGGCAGCAGCCCATAGGGTGCCTGTTTCTAGGTGGGAGGGGTTAGTAAACGGAGGGTGTAATGCTTGTACTGGGGGACTCGGGGCTGGAACATCTAAGCTCCATTTAGAAACTGGTCCAACATGCTACAGCCACAACCCTTGAGTCTCCCTGCACTGGGGCTGGTGGGCAAAGGGGCACCGTGGCAGCTGGGCTCCCTGTTGGCACAGAATCCTGGCCACAAGTGGCCTCCTGGGGCTATCAGCCCGTGAGCTGGGCAGATAGCGATGCTCCTGCAGCCTCCCCAGGTAGCGCGAGGCCCCACCCCCATGCCCCAGGAGCTGTGATTCCTCCAATAAAACCGCTCCGCACTGGCACCACCCCAGAGACTGCAGGGACCCAGCACCATAGGGTCATGTTACTCTCCTCCCAAAAGCCATTGCTGCCGGGAAGAGCTAATTCCCAGCACGTACGTGCGTGCCCCAAGCACCATGCGAAGGCTGACCCCGATCTGCGCCCTCGTGTTACCTGTGTGTCTCTCCTCCCTAGGCGCAGAGCATGATCCCAATCAACGAGCCATACCCAGAGGGTAAGTGCTGGGCATGTGCTTAGTGCAGCATGCCAAGCTCGGCAGGGCCGGTGTGTCCTGCCGGGGAACCAAACGGTGCCTCTGAGCTGGGGGCCCTGCTGGGCCACTCGGCCGGAAGCACCCGGCAGGCGGCTGCAGCCTTCTGCCTCCGCTCCTCAGCGTGGCATTGCTTGGGCCGGCAGCAGAGCCGCGAGGGCTCCGTGCACGTCTGGCCGGCCAAGTTCTAGTGTCCGGGCCCAGGAGAACTGAACACTGGGCTACGAACAAACGCAGGCCCCAGGTGACTGGCGGCGTGGTGCTGCCATGCTCCGTACGTTGAGCCGAACTTCTCTGCCCCCTCCTGGGAGCCGCAGCCTCACTCGAACTGGAAGTGGGATGGCTCAGCAAACTCGAGTCCTGTCAGCGTCCGCTCCCCTCTGGAACGTCGCGCTGCTGCCTGTAGGCGAAGCGTGTGGCTGGGAGCTTTACTGTCCCCGTGCCAAGGCCAGCTGGGGCTTTTATTCCTCCTGCGTCAGGGCACGGGCCAGCCTCCAACAGGGTCAGGAAGAAACTTTCCCTGGGGCTGGTTATTCCATATCTGGCCATGTTGAGGTCTCCTGCAGTATTTGGTGCTGGCGCCTGTCAGGCCTTGGGCTCGATGGATCCCGGCTCTGACGCAGCCTAGGTGGCTGGGAGGGCGGCTGTAATGCTTGGATAGGAGCTGGGATGTCCCCACCTGAGCACGGAGCCGGTGCTAATTCTCTGCTCAGTGGCTGGCGTGCAGGCTAACGGCTGCCCTCTCCCCTCTGCTGGCTAGATATGGATGCTGGTTATCGTCTGTATTCGGGTGACGACCCCTTGGACATGAACATGGATATGGACGGAGACTATCCCATGGACGCCTACAGCGATGGCGTCCGAGGACACTACCCCGAACACATGCTCGCCTAACCCGCTCCTCAGGCACTGCACAAGGGTAGGGCCACCGCTGCCTTGCCTGGCGGGGAGCCCAGCTGGGAGGGGAGGAGGGACTGCCTCAACCTGGGCAGTGGTGAGGGAATTGTCCTGCTCCTGTCTGATGGCCGTGCCGAGCTGTGGCTGGATAGCCTGGTGTCTGGTGCACAGCTTTGGGACTGCCAGGGCTTCCATGAGCACATCTACTCTGCCAGCGTGTCCTTCCCCACCTCTGGGCTCCTGGGCATCAGTTCGAGGGACCCAGGCACTTTCTCACTTCTAGGCAAGAGCCCAAGAACTAGGGCCAGGCAGGGGGCTTGGCGGGTCAGCGGTCCCCAAGCAATGAAGAGAGCGCCTAGCGGAGTCTAGGGTGAGACTCCCGGGGATGGGACGCTCCCCGGACCCATGAGAGCTACAGGCTTGGTCGAGCTGCAGTCCACACACCAGTGGCTGGCCGGGATGAAGGCAGGAGGAGGGTTAAGAGCTGAGGTGCATGACTGCTGCCATCCTGCAGACCAGCATTTCCACTGTTCCTGGCTGCTTGGGGGCTCTGGGGAAATCATCCCCTTCTGCCCCCTAGTGCTAGCTCCAGGCAGTCCCATGGTACCGAGAGCTGTGCACCCCCCAGAGAAGGTCTCCATGCCCTCCCAGCCCCTTCCCCACAAGTCAGGCCGTGGGTAGCTGGGTTAGTTTCCTCTCGTCCATTGTTACAAGGGAACGATGGCATGGGAACGATGGCATGGGAACCATTGTCCAGCTGCCTGCAAATAGGGCCAACCCATGGCCTAGCTCCCTGCTCTACCGTGAGACAAGGCAGAATAACTAGGGGTGGAGCAGATCTGTGGGCTAAGCCACACGTCCCCTTCCGCCTGGGCCAGGCTAGCCCCAGAGAACCAAGTGCCTGAGGTTCCCCTAGTCCTCGAAACGATCCCACACTCTGATAGACCTGCTGTTCCCCTGTCTGACACAGTCCTTCCTCCTGGTCTGCTGCAGGTGTATTCTCCGGCCAGAAGAGGGTGGCTCCAGAGCTGAGCGCTTGCAAGAGGGACTTGGGAGACAGAAGTGCCTGAGACAAACTTTTCCATTCCCACCAGAGGCTTTATTTTTAGATTTGTTTTATTATTTCTTTTTTGCTGTGGGTCTGTGAAAAAGGCCCTTTCCTCCTGAGATTGCTTCAAACTCCCTCCAGCCAAGCCAGGATACTGTTTCTGAAGCTTTAAAACACGCGACTCCCGCGTCATTATCAAACTCCATTGGCATAACAGTAATAGTCTTTTCTATAAATATATATTTCTTTTATTTTTTAATATGGTGCAAATGGCTTTTGCCATCTGATTTTAAGTTCGTGCTTTTTAACTTTCCACTTCCTGTTCTGTGTTTAGCGTTTAACAAAAATAATCTGACATTTTAAAATGAGCCTTTTGCTTTCTACAAACTTTAAATTAAAAATGGCAAATCCAGTGAGTTTGCAGAAAACAAGGGGTGCTGTGTTTTCCCGGGATCTTTGTTCTACCCAAGGGATGTGTCAACGGCTTTATTCCTTCCGATCAGACGTGGGTGAGCAGAATTTCAGTGTAACTGTCCTTACGATAGAGGAGTGACTCTAACCACTAGGAACTGTGTCTTTGTATCAGTCTACTATTGCACAATTTAACCTGTCTCCTTTCTGGTGAGTGGTGTTTCCTTCCCCTCTTCCCTTCTCTTCATGCATTTTTAAAGCGACTCTAGATCTGATGGCTTACTGCTTCCGTTGGAAAGGGATGGATGTTCTTGGAATGTGGTTCAGGAACTGAGGATTTTATTATTTCTGTAAGTTTTTTGTATAGACCAAAGCAAAGAATAAAACACCCTAACCCCATGCTGCAGTGAGCTGGTTCTTCTACTTGCGTCAGCTCCTGGGCCATTGGCATTTGTTTGGTAACGGGTGCCACCTGGAACTGGGGTACCACTGAGTCCCCCTGACCCACCAGCCTGGGCTCCCTTCTACACTGTACTGCTATTGACAAGCCCTCCAGGCTTCAGCCTGCACTTTCACCAGTGTACATACAGGTAGGGACACGCCCAGCTGCAGTACGTGCAGGCAGGCTCTTTAACCAGCCCGTGCTTGGGAAGGCTTTAGTTAGGGCACCTCCCAGTTCCTAAGGCACGCACCCCCCCCTCCCCCCCGGAGTATAAACCCAAAATTATGCCATCTTGCGCTGCACAGGGAACTGTACAGCGTAAGCGCATAAAATTCACCCCCTCCCTCAGTGTGGAGAGGAATATGCAACAGCTTTCTCCCCCTGAGTTATGAGTCCCACACACTGGTTTTAGATCAAGCAAAAACAAGTTTAACTACAAAAGATAGATTTTAAGTGATAGCAAACAGATCAAAGCAGGTTAGATTGGATATGAAGAGCAGATCCTCACGGTAAGTGATGACGCAAGCAGGCTGCTGATTGATTCTTAAGGGGCAAGCTGCACTTGCTTACAGCTTGGAATCCCCAGGTGTTCCATTCACAGGCTAGAAATCCCTTTAGCCTGGGTCCAGCACTTCCCCTGGTTCAGTCTTTGTTCCTCGGGTGTTTCCAGGAGTCGTCTTGTGGGGGGAGTCAGTGAAGAACCATGATGATGTCACTCCCCTGCCTTAAATCGCTTTTGCATATGGCAGGAACCCTTTGTTTCAAAGCTTGGGTCCCAGGCCAGTCAGTGGGGAAAAATACTGACCTCCCAAGATGGAGTCCGGCACCAGGTGACCTGGTCACATGTCCCTGTAGTGTGTCACCTCTGGAAGGCTTCCCAGGTGGGAGATGAGCTCCTAAGGCCTATTGTTTCTTCCTAATGGCTCGTTAACCTGAATGGGCCCTTCCCAGCCAGCTACACTGATAGCCTTTTGCCTGGTGGGCGTGGCCCAGGAATGGATATGTGTGAAATCAATCTAGTCAAGATTCATAACGGGGTACAAAAATGATACCTGCATACAAATAGGATGATCCTATTCAGCAAATTGTAACCTTTCCAGTGACCTCTCATGCCTTATCTTGCATAAAATGCATCATAATTATGCCATCCTCCTGTCGTATCGCTGTGAAGAGTGTGGGGTGCAGCGTCACAATGGGATGTTGCGGGAGGTTTAAAATAAAACTCCACCCAGTGGGTGGGGAAGAGTCTGTCCTCATTGTGAGCGTGGCAGTCTGCAGTGTGCGCGGTCGCTTGCTGTGCTTGGCCCGCACTGCCCCCTCCCTCCCAGCACTCAGTCATTAGCCTGCTGACTGTCACGAGCTCCTCTTCCACTTCTTAAGAAGTTAGGAGGTAAAAGTCCCATAATGCAGATGTTTGTTCATTAGGCAGCATTGCCGGTGTCTCATCTCCGCTGCCTCTGTGATGAGCGCTGGGGGATAAACATGCTTGTTGCCAGCGCCAGCTCCCGTGATTGATAGGACTGAGGTGGGATGGAGCCACAATAGTCTGGGTTAAAAAAGCCGATTCACTCCAGTCTAACCTAGCCGCCGTGTTCTGTGGGACAGAGAGCGAGAGGAAATGTTCCCCCTGAAACGCCAATGGATAGCTGCTGCCTGAGGCTGCCCGGGGAAGGTGCGCCCGGGCAGCCGGAGGACGGAAACCAGCTATTTGCAGAGTTACCAACAAACGGAGCTGCTGCCTGGCTGCTCGCAGGCTCGGCGTTGACATCCTCAGCTGGATCACAGCGCAGGGAGTTGGCACCAGGTGGTGATGGGGTGAGGGGCTTTAGAGCCAAGCCTCCAGATGTAGGAGAGGGCTTCCCTTCCCAACCCCCCTTCGGGACGTGGTCAGCTTGAAGGCTACGATTTCCAGCAAGTCCAAAGTATTGGACTCTCCCGGAGTCGCCCTGCTAACCACTAACCACCACTGCCTCCATTGCTGAGCTGGGGCTGCGTCTCCACGGACCACTCCGGCAGTTCCCCATCGCCACCAGTGCCAGGGAAGAGTGGGAGACCTCTGGGCAGCGCAGCAGAGGAGGCCTGGCACTGCTGAGTGGCCCTTGGGAGCTTGGCCTTTCCTGGTTAATGGGAAAAGGCGAGATGGAGGTCAGAGCCTGGAAGAGGCAGTAGCAGCCAGATGACCTCAGCAGCCAAGGTGAACCTGTCAGGCCGAGCACTTCCCGCCCTCCAGTCCTCGTGGTGGGGGCCCCCACAATCCCTGCCTTGCCCCTGCTACCTGAACTGTTGTAGGCAAGGGGGGTGATGCCAGGGTCTCTCCCTGTAAGCCAAGCCAGGGCAGATCTGCCCTCAGCTCTGCAGTGTGCTCGGGATGGGCGGGGATGGGGGAAGGGATGAGGGCACTGTCATGTCGGGGCGTTCGTGGCACAGGGGAAGAGCAAAGCCCCTGCTTCCTCGTGCTGGCCACGGTCTCTTGGCCGTGCCCTCCTGTGTTCGGTAAACTGAGTGATGTGGAACATGGGTACGCTGAATACGTGGGTTTATTCTCCTCTGGCCTGAGCCCCACCGCCTGTCTCCTGGGGTAAGTCCTGCCTGGGCCCCAGCAAGGGAAGGTCAATGAGCAATATGCGCTCCCAGCTTCGCCTCCTTCTCTTCCCCTTTGCTAAGACCTGCTCTATTGCCAGACCCTGGCCGTGCCGGGAGGGCAGGGAGGCTGTGGCAGCTCGGCACGGTCGCCGACGTTGTGCGTGGGGGGGGGGGGGGGGGGCCGCAGGCAAAGACTCAATGGCCCATGCCCTGGGTTTGGGGGGAATAGGCAGTTGATAAGGAGCCCATTCTTTCATGGCTCCCTCTTGTCCTTCTCTTCCCTCCCCTCCATGCTGGTCCCAGCCCCGGCTGTGCTGTAGCAAAGCCCATTTCACGCAGCCCCCAGTGAGACGCTAATCAGCGGGGTCCGTCTGCCACCAGTGCTCAGCGCCGCGGGCTGCCAGCCGCGATCAAAGGCAGCGGGGAGGGAAGTAGCAGCCGTTCCTGTCTTGCTCTCGACATCAAACCCTGGCTCCAGCTCGGTGCTTTCTGCCGCCCAGACTCCTGTATTCTGCCTGGGCCAGGAACGAAGCGGGTGCGAGAGGATGAAACGGCCCAAGGGGAGGGAGCTTGTGGGTAGCCGAGGGGCTGCTGGGCTGGGTTCTACACGCAGCTCAGGGAGCATGTGTCCCCTGGGGTGTAGGCAGGAGCGTGGGTCCCATTACCACTGCCTGACACCAGCCACGTCTCTTAACCTGTCTGCTGTCCCTCCCCACACTGGCTCTGGGCCTGAGGCCATCCCAGCACTCGTCACGGCCTGGGGGTCCCCCCATGCGCCTTAGCTGTACCCCTCCTAGCTCACAGCATCCAGGGGCCTTTGCTGCTGTTCGTTGCAAAGGGAGGCAGCTTCCAGGAGACTCCGTAAGGCCCGTTTGTTCTAACTGGGGCTGCCCCACCCTGGCTGCTCGATTCCCCCTGGTCAGTGCCTGGAGTAGAGACTTTCCCGGGCTCTGCTACAATGGGCAGCCCCCGGGTGGGAGCTGGCAGTGCCCAGAGCATCCTGCCAGCCTGGCCTAGGTGCCGGCTGGGTGTGGGAGCAGGCCCACCACTGCTTCCCCTGCTCTGACAGCCCCATCGGCTGTCATGGGGCCAGGTGGGATGAGTGCCTGCCCGCTCAGACAGAGTGGGGCAGCCGGGGCCGAGTGTGGCTGTTGGATGTGGGGCAGGGTGGAGGGATTGACAGCCTGATGCTGAATGCAGCCCTGCAGGGACGCGGGGCCTGGAGCACAGCCCCAGACCGGCTGCACCACAGGGATGAGGCCTCGGTTCCTGTCTCGTCACTTCCCAGGACCAGGAAAGCACCGAACACCAGCGGGCTGCCTGGAGTGTGTGTGTGTGTGGGGGGGAAGCCAGGAGATCCCTGAGCCAAGATTTTCCACGGGGCAGCTGACCAGGCCCTGCAGCGTGTGGCCCCCCCGTGAAGAGACCCCAGAACTAACGGCCCTGCTCTCGCCACCGGCCCCGGGTTTGTTACTGTTGCAGACAATCAACGCTGCGCAGCCCTGGTCTCCGCTGGGCCGGCTTAGGAAGCTGAGTGGCTGGGAGCCGGGCACGTTGGGGGCTCCACCCCCTGGGGGCCTCTGTGGGCAGGAGCCAGGCCCAGCTGGCACTTTCTCCCCCAGCGTGAGAGGGGAGGGGAGGC
This sequence comes from Terrapene triunguis, assembly GCF_002925995.2. Classification (NCBI taxonomy): domain Eukaryota; kingdom Metazoa; phylum Chordata; order Testudines; family Emydidae; genus Terrapene; species Terrapene triunguis. The sequence continues at coordinate 2,033,652 of NW_020664544.1, forward strand.
AGCCGGGCAGGAGGGAACGGGCTGGGCTGAGGATGAAGGGAGAGGCAAGTTCCCTTGCTGGGGCTCCTCTCGGCCAGGGCCAACGCTCTCGCCCTCTCTGGGCAGATAATTCTGGGGCACGTTGACGCCTGGCGTGGGGCTGGCACAATCTTGCGGGGCGATGCCATTGGCCGGACTTGCTATCCCGGGCAGCACTAGGCCAGGCGCTGCTGGAATTTGCACTGAATTGTCACCGGGCAGAGTCTTGCGGAGGGGGTTGCCAGGGCTGCTCCTGCACTGGCCACAGGGTGGGACTCTAGAGCCTTGGCCAGGGGCCTGGGGTGCCTGCTCCCCCCACGTGCCCCCTGGAACCTCTCAGCAACCTCCCAAGGGGATTTATCGGCTCCGCTTCCCGCCTCGGCTTTGACCATCTCTGGCCTTTTACTGCCACCTCGTGGAGGTTTGTGTGGGGCCAGCCCCTCCGTGCGTGCAGCTGGCACGAACCAGCCTGGGGTGGATTCTGCCCGGCTGGCCTGGCAGGGGCCCGAGCTGGCGCTAGGCATACACAGCCTAACAATCGCTCAGGGCCCCGAGCAGCTCAAGGGGGCACCCATTCACTCTTTATTATGTGTTGGGGGGCAAAATATTCCTGCCTAGGCTCCCCCACTGGGCTTGTGCTGCCTCTGGGGTGGGCCCTGGTCTTACAGGACTTTAGGGGCTGGGGTTCAGTTCCTCTCTGTGCCACTGATGCCCGGTGTGACCATGGGTGATTCCCTTAGCCTCGGTGCCTCAGTTTCCCAGCTGTAGAGTGGGGATAACAGCCCTGCCCTGCCTCCTGGGGAGGGGAGGGGGCTACAAGCAGTGTCAGGTGCTCGGACCCTATGGGGCTGGGGCCAGATCAGAACCCAAGATGGCCAGGGAGCTGGAGGCGGCAGATATCGCATTCACAGCCCTGGTAGCACCAGGCACATTCCCCTGTGCCTCGCCCCTGCCTAGGAGCTGAGCCCCATGGCGAGGGGTGATTTTCCCCCCTGGCATGGGCTGCGCCCCACCAGACTCAGCTCCGCTAACGGCCCTGGGTGGGGAGCGCTGTGCAGCCCGTGGGGCGAGCCGGCCGGTCCCTCGGGGCTCAGTCACCGTCAGATCAGCAGTGACGAATCTCTGCCACGCGGCGTGCCCCGTCTGTGCTGCAGAATGGCTCGCTGGGCCTGATCCTCCCCGCGGCAATGCCCCGTTACGGACCTCGCCCCATCTGGGTGAGCTCTGCAGCGCTGCTCTCTGTGCGCCACCCCCCATCCCCACCCCATAGCGACGCTCGGACACGGCCCCTTCCTGCCATGCAGGCTGGACACCAGCATCTCTGTAGAATGGAGCCGGCTCAGCCCCCTGCCCCCAGAGCTGGGGATGTACAGGTGTGTTTGGGACCTGCAGTGGCACGGGGTGGCAGGCGTCTCCTTGCCCCTGCACCAGGCCTGTGGGTGGCTCCACCCGCTGGGAGTGGGGCAGGGAGGGGGCAGAGCTGGGGTGGTTGTTAGCACACCCAGCCTTTTCCGCGCCTGTCCTGACCCCTCCAGTTCTGCTCCTTGCCCTGCATTTCCCTGAATCAATGCAGACCCTGCCCCAGCTGTGTAAAACCGGGACAGGCCGGGCCTCAGGCCCTCTCCCTCCCCCTGGCCTTGCCCGGGTCAGCCTCCTCTCTCACAGGTCAGAAGGAGGCAGCTCCAGCAGGGTCCAGACCCCTTTTCCCACAGCTCCAGGCCATCCTGGCCCCTGGAACCTTCCCAGCAAGGACCAATGCACGGCAGTGAAACCCAGAGCCTCTGATGTGCCACCCAATTGCTACTCTGCCCCCGCTGCTGGGCTCGGACGGGGGATAAGGAGCCGGGGGGCCCCTGTGCGTTACTGAGGCTTGTCGGTAACATGAGCATGCACGGCTGGAGCTGTAAGAGCCAGAACGCGCTGCGCCCCCTTAGCATCGCTTGCCTGAACTCGGCTCTCCTCCGAGCAACGGGGCGTCTGTGCTAGCGAGGGACCAGCGCATTCAGCCTGGGGGAGCCCGCCCGCCCCTGGGCACCCAGTGTCTATCAGCACTCGGAGCAGGGTCCGTTGGTGTCAGCCCAGCCCTGCCCTAGCACAGCTGGGGTGTGAGCCCTGCCGGTGCCAGGGAAACAGTGCCTGGGGTGCCTGCTCTGCTGGCTGGATCTTTGGATGCTTTTATGACTCCCCCCCCCCACCGTCTTCACCACCTGACTCCATCTCAGCATCTGTTCACTGAGGGGCTCGAAGGGAGAAGAGGGTCTTGGGCCGGAGGAACCTGCTCAGCTCCCTCTCCTCCTCCATCGCCTTCCTCAGCTCTGAGCTCCCGTCCTCCTCCCTGCCCCAGGGACTCACCTGCCCCGCCACCATCTCCTGCGTGGGCACCGCTGCCGTCCGCCCCCTGTGTGATATTCCCCCTTTACAGTGCCTTGATCTGGCTCCGGCCTGGGCTATCCCGCTTCCTTCGCTGGGTGGCTCCAGTCTCTGCTCTCCAGGGTTCAGCCTGGGCAGGCAGCAGAGAGAAGCCAGCCTAGCGAGGGACGGACGGACGGACAGGATCCCACACCCGGCTCCCTGTTCCTTTCAGGATCCAGCTCAGTATTGTCTTCAACCCCCATTCTCCAAACCACCTCCCGGACCCTGTCTTGCTCCCTTCCCTGCCCAGCTGGTCTCGGTCCTTTCACCCCACCCCACCCTCCTGGTGCGAGACCCTTCTCCTCCGCAGCCCCTCTCCATGCTCCAGCTGACAGCTGCTCTCATCCCCTCTCAGCACGGGGAGGGTTTTCCCTGAGCAGGCCGAGCCATAGCTGGGATTCAGCGAAGGGGCAGGATGCTACAGCAGCCGGGTCTCCCAATCCACGTATCCGAGTGCTCCCAGCTAGTCCCAGTTCAAAGCAGGTGAAACAGTAATAAAAAGAGAGAGAAGGGAATTAATCAGGGCACGAGACAAGGATCAAATCCCCACCCCCCAGGCTGCAGCCTCCTCCTCCCGGGGTGTGTGCGTGCACGCACGCACGGTGTGTGTCTTTGTCACTTGTCTTTGCACTTGGGCCCCTTATCAAGCCCCTCCCAGGGATGGCAGCTGGTTACGTTTGATTCAAGGAGTCCCCAGGCCTAGAGCCCCACTGGCCGAGCTGGGCTGAGAGCTGAGCTTGTTCTGCCATAAACTGAGACATCCGTATAACCGCCCACCCTGCCCCACCCCGCCCCGCCCCGCCCCACACGCTGCCCCTGTGCTCTCTCCCCAGCTACACAGGGTCAGGCCTTGGCCTGCTGTCGGGGGACTTCCCAGGGGGTGACTGTGCCAGGAGCACACTTCCCTCTAGGGCTGTGTGGGAGGCTCCACCCTCCAGGTGAGCTACAGAAGGAAGCTTGCAAGGGTTAGGGATCCCCTGGGTCTGTCTGGGGGAGGAGAGGGGCTTTCCCAGGAGCCCTGGCCAGAGCCAGCTCAGGTAACTGCCTTCCGCCTCCCTCCCCTTTGCTGTTTAAATGGGGTCTAGCCGGGCATTTTACTCTTCTGTCTGAGGAGAGATTAATCAGACTGGGACTGTTCAGCTTGGAAAAGAGACGACCGAGCGGGGATACGATAGGGGTCTTTAAATCATGACTAGTGTAGAGAAAGTAGATAAGGAAGGGTTGTTTACTCCTTCTCATAACACAAGAACTAGGGGTCACCAAATGAAATGAATAGGCAGCAGGTTTAAAACAAACAAAAGGAAGTATTTCTTCACACAGTTAGGGTGACCAGATGTCCCGATTTTATAGGGACAGTTCTGATATTCGGGGCTTTGTTTTATATAGATGCCTATTGCCCCCCACTCTCTGTCCCGATTCTTCACACTTGGTGTCTGGTCCCTCTGCACACAATGCACAGTCAACCTGTGGAACTCCTTGGCAGGGGATATTGTGAAGGCCAAGACCATAACGGGGTTCAAAAAAGAACTAGAGAAGTTCATGGAGGATAGGTCCATCATTGGCTGTTAGCCAGGATGGGCAGGGATGGTGTCCCTAGCCTCTGTTTGCCGGAAGCTGGGAATGGGCGACAGGGGACGGATAACTTGATGATTCCCTGTTCTGTTCATTCCCTCTGGGGCACCTGGCATTGGCCATGGTTGGCAGACAGGATATTGGGCTTGGTGGACCTTTGGTCTGACCCAGTGTGGTCATTCCTATGTTCTGCTTGCTGTCCTGCAGCGTTTCTGGGAGCTGCTACACAACTGCTGCAGCCAACCCAGAGACAGCTGCTTCCCAGCAATGGGCGAGCGCATTCCCCTGCCTATCTTGGGGCTCCAGGATTCCTTATCCCTCTGGTGACTGTCATTAACGATGGTCATTGGGTGCATCTGATGGCGGCTCCCCTTCCAAGGTGCGATCACGTTGTCACAGCGCGGAGGCGAGGGTGCTGGAGGAGCACCAGGCCCCGTGGTTTATAACGCCCACGCAGGGACAGGATGCGCCGGGGAACGTTGCCGAGAGTGGACAGGCACTGGATTCGCTCGCACCTGGAGAGTCAGATCTCCGTCTCGCCCAGGGCGCCAGCAGCCTGCTCCGGGTGCCGGCGTGCGAAGGGAGGGCCGCGTGCTCGTGGATCGGACGGAGTGCGTTTGGCATTCTCTGTGGGCTGGTAGAAATGACGGCGCGAGGGTCGACGTTTTTCCAGAGGGCTCAGTGCCCCCAGCGGGGGCCCAGTTCAGGAGGGTGGGTGGCCGGTTCTCGGGGGAATGTGGCAAACCTGCCCCTTAGGTGCCTAAATGGGGGGCTCCCTGGAAAACTGGGCCTAGCGTGCAGGGCCACGCTGGATCCGGCCCTGCCACGGCTTTGACGCCCCCTTGGCAGCGGTGTAAGGCGGCCGGCGGTGCGGGGAATGGGGTCGCTCTGCACCGGGGGCAGGGTTACGAGGCTTTTCTCCAGTCCAAAGGGGGATCAAAGTCTTGGTTCCACCCAGCTCACCCGTGCCAGCTCCCAGCCCTGCTCTTCCTTATCCCGCCCAGCCTGGGAGGCGAAGCCTCCGGTCCCATATTCGGAGGCGCTGGGGCTGTGCGCCAAGGCGCCCTGGGAAATGCAGTCCCGCTTCCTTGCCCAAGAGGCTCCTGGAGAGGCAACTTTGGGGGCCCCCTGGACTACAACTCCCAGCAGGCCCTGCGGCCCCTCCCCCCCCCACCTGCTGTAGGAGCGGCTCGGTAACAGATCAATGGGGGGGGGGGGGGGGGGATGTGTAAGTTTCATTTGCTTCCTAGTTAAATGCAGCTCGGAGCCGCCGGCCGGCCCGCGGCAGGAGACACAGTGAGTCCGACCCAGCCCCTGCCGAGCCCGCGAGCCCCCCACGAACTCCCCGCAGCCCCCCGCGAGCCCCGCTGCAGCCCCCGCGAGCCCCCCACGAACTCCCCGCAGCCCCCGCGAGCCCCCCACAACCCCCCCCGATCCCGCTGCAGCCCCCGCGAGCCCCCCACGAACTCCCTGCAGCCCCCTACGATCCCGCTGCAGCCCCCCGCAAGCAGCCCCCGGGCACTGGGCACTGGGACCGGTCTCCCTGGCTGCCCTGGTCCCGGACTCGGAGAAGCGGGGTCTGGGCTGCCCAGGGGACCCCTCGCTGGCCCGGCGATTGCCGGCGGGGGGTCCCGGGGCTCTCCCCCGGAGCGGGGTCCCGGCCGGCGGCGCATTAGCTGGGGGGATTTAATGGGGTTTGGCGCTTCGCTGGCGCCGGGACGCGAGCTGTGCCGGGGATGCAGCTTTGGCCGGGCTCCGCCTGAGCCGCGCCGCCGCATTCCCGGCTGGGCGCCCGGGTCCCTTGGCTTGAAACCTCCCTGCGACTGGCCCAGCGCGCAGGAGCGATCCTGGGACGCGCCGCAGAGTTGCGGGGTCTGAGCTCCGAGGCCTTGGGGGGGCTGCTGATGGGGGGTCTTGCCTGGTCCCTGAGTGCCTGGGGGGAAGGGCAGCCCCGGGCCCTCCAGACAAGAGAAGCTGTGGCCAAAGGGGCTGGTGTGACCCTAGGGGAGCAGTGAGCGGGGCAGGGAGGGGATGCTGCACCCAGTGCTGGGGCTCCCAAGGGTGCTGACCAAGTGGAGCGGGTGGAGAAAGGAGACTCAGGGATTCCCGGGCTGAAGGAAGTGCCGGACATTGAGCCCTAGAGAGCTCTGGCTGTTTAGTGTCCCAGAACCAACCCGATGGGTGACTCGCTCTGGCGTATGGTGTAAATACCGTCCTGGGCAGAAAATACCAGCTACCAACGGGCTTTGTAATCCAGAACAAGGCAGAATAAGAACCGGCGGCTGGAAGGTGAAGTCAGACCAATTAGAAACAAAGCTCATGTTTTTAGAGAGGCCACAGGAGGTCTGGCAAATAGCCTGGGCCCCACAGGCCCATGTTCGGAACAGGGCGGGTGACTGAGCACTGGAACAAGGTCCCCAGGGCAGTGGTGGGTTCCCCATCTCCGGGGGTTTGCAGACCCAGACTGGCGTCTTTCTGGACAATGCTTTAGCCAGACACACGTTACTGGGCTCAGTGCCGGGGGAACTGGTTGAAGTTTGATGGCCTGTGATGTGCAGGCCAGACTAGCTGACCTAATGGCCCCTCCTGGCCGTATACTCTGTGAATCGACGAAAACCCGACATGCCCCTGCACTGGGCTAGGCTGACATCACGTTGTCCCCTTGTCGATGGCATCTTGGCTGTGGTCAGTCCTCAGCGTGTCACCAGCCTCGTCCTACCTGCCTCTCTCATCCCAATACAGGTCCACGCCTGAGCAGAGGAGAAAGAGGAACCAGGAAGGTAGAGGTTGACAATCAGCCCTTTCGAGGCCATTGGAAGAGCGGGCGGAAAGGTCTGGGCTTTTCTGTTGAAAAATAGTTTTGTTGCAATCAAAATGTTTTGCAAAAACCGTTCAATGGGGGGGGGGGGAATCAGAAATGAAACAAAATGAAAGTTTTTGTTTCGTCTCTAATTAATATTTTTGCTCTGTTTCTGTTCCTGATGTTCAGATATTTGTCCCCCTCCCCCTTTCTCTCTCTTTGTACCTTTTTTCCACTGGGAAAAAGGAAAAATAGGTGAGGAAGGGGCTTTTCTCCTGCCCCAGGCATCTGAAATCGGAACCAAACCAAAAATCGCCAGGCAAGATGAAAACTTTTGTTTTGTTTCAATTTTTGGGGGTTAAAACCCAGAAAATTTAGTTGAAACATTTTTAATAAAAAAAATTGGGTTTGAATGTTTTTTGCAGGAGGAATTGTTGATCTGTGCAGCCGCTCTCAGGGGTAGGCAGGGAGCGGCGTGTGGCCAGGGACGGTCTGGGCATTGGGATCCCGGAGCCTTGCCTCAGTGTCTCTGGTCAAATTTGCAGTGACCCAGGGCCAAACCTTGGACAGCCGAGCGCTTGGCTTCTCCGTCAGTGCTCCAGCCCACAGCGTAGGGGTGAGGGTTGTGTTGTAGTTACCATGGGCCACTCTGCGCAGGCATGGGGGGGCGGGGGGATCTGACCCCCGGCTCAGGTGGGTCAGAGGAGCAGGAGGGATGGGACATGATGTCCAGCGGAGGACTCAGGGAGTGTGGCGAGAAACCAGTGCTGAGAAAAGCTTGGGGTCTGGGCTTCTCTGCCCCCGGGCACAGCCCTGCTATGGTTAGTGAGTGTTCGCTGTGCTTGTTCGTTGCCCAGACACGCAGCAGGGATGCAGACGCCAGGGCTGCCCTGCCCACTGCGGGCTTGACTCGTCCCTGCCCATGCAAATGCCCCAGCTCCGGCTGCTTTGGCTTCACCCACTTTACAGCCCCATAAGCCGCTGCAGGAAGTAGATTTCCTGGCTGGTTCTAAATATCCCCTTTGGCCTGGTGCCTCCCAGCTGTGCCGGGGGGAAGATGGGAGGTGATGGCTGGGCCTGCCCTGCGTGCCGTTCTGTACATGGCCCATGCGGTGCTCTGGGGGGTACACTGGTGGTCACCCCTCTACCATGTCTCTCAGCAGCTGCTGAATGAGCTTGGGAGGGGTGGGAGGGGGCGGGTTAGTGGCCCAGGCTCCAGGGACCAGTCCCAGCAGGGTTCATCCTCCCCTCGTGGATAAGGAGATGAGGGTCTCTTAGACGAGCCTTTACCGCTCCTGGTCCTGCTTGGCCTGCACGTTCGGGCCCCCCGGGTCCATTGCTTCCCCTCCCTGCACCGGCGCTGGGGCAGGGCGCGGTGTCATGCGACTCCACGTCGAGGCCTCGGGTTCTCCGCACCGGGCAGGTGGCCGTGCCGGGAGCTGAGCGTGCAGCTTGCCCTGGGCCTGCGATTCCCCCGGCGAGCCAGGTCCGCTGGTGTCCGGGCCGAGGCTCTCTAGTAACGGCCCTGGAGGGAGGAGCAGCCCCAGGCCCAGTGTCCCCCTGGAGCTCAAGGGGGAGCATCTCAGCCCTGCCCCCCAGCTGAGCAGGGCCGGATGAAAGTCCCCAGGGACCCCTCCCGCTGGTGCTGCCCCTTCACCAGCTAGAGAGGGTCCCTGGTGAGCCTCTTCCTGGCACCTGGGCGGCTCTCCCAGCCCCTGGGCACCAATCGGCAGCTGTCCTGGCCCCATCAGCCCTGCCCTGGGCTCCCGGGAGACGTGCTTCTCCTTGGCGCGTGGAGCCGGCTGCAGCCTGCCAGGACCTGCCGCTCGCGGCCCCACCCAGGCTCCAGCCACCCGTACAGTCACCAGGAGTGAGGCAGCGTCTGGCGTGGGGGCCGGGCGAGCCGGGGCCTGCCGCCTCTCACCCTGCTCTGCTCCTGTCCTGGCTGCCTCTCAGCAATGCCCACTGCTCCCGGCCACCTGTGCGCCCGCCGCCTGCCGCCCTTCCCCAACTCCCAGAGCCGGCGGCTCCCAGCGAGCCCCGCCCGGCCCCCGGATCTCCTGCCCAGACCCCTCCTGACACCACCAGATGGGGGTTGCTGCAAGCTGGCTGCCCCCCGGCCCACTCCCAGGCGAGCCTTGTGCTCCAGCAGCAGCTGCGGGGAATAAATAGTCCAGCAGCCGCATTCCGAAACGGCAGCCGGCGCGGAGCCTGTGGCCTCCCGGTGACACCCCCGGCTGCTGGGGCCTTCCCAGGGGGCCCAGGCTGTCACGGCCCCTCCTAGCACTGCCGTTCCCAGACCAGCAGGGGCAGCGGGGAGGCGTTAGGGTCAGACATGCCCCCCAGGCTCTGTCTGCCTGCTCCATCCTGCTGGACACGTGCCATAGTCTGGGGCTCCTGGCCTGTCCCCCCCCGGGGGCCCGTCTCTAGCCTGGTACCGCCTGGGACTCACACACCACTTTACATGGAGCCTCACAATCCCCAGCCGGTCGGGCAGCACCACGGCCTCATTTGACAGTCGACAGGTAGAGGGAATGGGACTTGGCCAAGGTCCTACAGTGAGTCAGTGTCGTCTGGGAGTAGAACCCAGGAGTCCGGGCTCCCAGCCCCCCAGCTCTGATTACCAGACCCCACTCCTGTCCCCAAAGTGACGATAGAACCCAGGAGTCCTGATGCCCAGCCCCCCCCCCCCCCCCCCCCTCCCCTAATCCCCCCCCCCCCCCCCCCCCCCCGAAGTGACGATAGACCCCAGGAGCCCTGACCCCCCCCCCCCCCCCCCCGCTCTAACCATTAGACACCACTCCCCTCTCACACCCATGGATAGAACCCAGGAGTCCCCGGCCGGCTGCTGTAACCTCTGTGCAAACAGGTATCCCAGTAAAGGGGACCCCTCCCCGCAGGCCTCTGCGCTCAGCCAGCGTTCACCCTTCTGCCCAGCCTGCTCTGTGTGTGTTCGTTCTGGGCGTGGTTGGCTCTGAGCCGGCGAGTCACGCGGGCTGGCAAAGACAATGCCCAGGGGCGGGCTGCTTGGCAGGCTGGGCTAGCAGGGGGCTAGGCAGGCACGTGGAGGAGAGAGGGCAGGGCTGGAAGTGGACTGTGGTACAGAGAGGACTGTACAAGAGACCCAGGTTCAATCCCCGAGGCCGGAATATTGTGCCTGGGGCCAGCTGGGGCAGTTCAGTGCCCAGGGCAGGGAGCCCCCCCCCGTGATCCTGCAGTACCCCCTGTGGTGGCTCTAGACACGCCCATGCAGATCTCCGTGGCCCAGGCTCGTGCCATGCTGGGCCTGGGGGGGGAGGGATGGAAGCAGCAGAGGTGCCCTGCTTGGCCCCGGATGCCCTGGGAGCCCCTGTGGGTTGCACCCCCGTGCCAAAGCGGCTGAGGGCTCGGAGCTTGGTTTGAGCTGCTGTCAGAGCAGGGTCCTGTTCTCAGGCTGCCTTCATCTGTCTGCAGGAGCCAGGCCAAGGCGCTGACTCACGAACCCGCTTCCCCTCCAGATCTGGCCGGCCGGGGAGCCAGGACAGTGCCGCCAGTGGGATCCCGGAGCCACCGGCCTCTGAACCACACGGTCTGTCTCCACGGGAAACCAGGGAGGGAAGGCGGCTTCCGGGCTCACCCTGGGAGAAAGGGATCCGGGGGGGCAGGTAGATGCTCCGTCCCTGCAGCGTTTCGTTTCTCCTGGGGGCCTGAGCCCGGTGCAGCACCGGGATCCCCTGGGGGCCGGGCCAGAGCGTTAGCCCTGCCCTCCAAGCGGGCACTGTCTGAGCCTGCACCCACCCCGTGCCCCTCAAACTGCCCCCCATGGCCCTGTGCCGGGGAAGCAGGAGGTCCCTGCCTAGCTCTGCAGCGGGCGGGCGGCGCTCTGTGCGCAGCATCCCGCCGGCCCCCGGCCAACATCCCCACTAGCCATTGGGCCCTGATGACACCAGACTGGCTGGAGCAGACGGCACAAAGGCTCCGGGGTGGGAGTGGACCCAGCGAGGGCTGGGGGGGTGGGTGCCCTGGAGACAGCGAGGCCAAGAGGAGCCCACCTTGGGAGGCAGTTTGCCCAGCTGCCAGGCCCAGGCCCAGGCCCAGGGCACTTCCTCCTGCCAGGGCAGTTGTCTCAGAGCCATTGGACGTGCCCCAGAGCCCGTCTAGTCCACCCAGGCCCTGGGCAGGGTCGTGCTCTGGTTCCCAGCTCCCCGGCTGGGCTCCTGTCCCGTCCCTCGCTGCCCCTCAACATCGGGACGTTCTTCCTCAGGAGCCCCGGGGACCCAGGTAGCCCTGACCCACACCCAGGGGAGCAACCGCAGCCTGGAGCTGGCAGGAGCCGGGACCCCCCGTCCCAGCCAGCTTCCCAGTCCCACTGCTCAGACTCCCCGCTCTGGTGCCTGAGCCGTCCTGCCAGCAGAGCCCGGACGTGTAACCGCGTGGGCTGGGATCTGAGGGGTCGGACAGAGAGCCGAGTCAGGGCTTGCTGGCGTCAGAAATCGCCCTGTCCCGAGAACCCCACCCCAGTGCCCCAGCCCCTGGACCCGAAGCCAAGTATCGGGCCGGCTTCCCGGGCCATGGGCTGAGCTGAAATGGGGGGTGCTCAGGCGGCTCCGGGGCCCTCTCTGCGGGTTGCTCAGGGTGCGTGCCGGGTCCCCGGGCGCTCGCTGGCCCACAGCAGCGCGTCAGAGGGCAGCCGGGTTGCCAACCCGCCAGGGATGTCCTAGCGCCCTGGGAAGGGAAGATGAAGCCGGGAGGAGAGCTGAGGTCAGGGCAGCTCTGCCAGGAGGAGCCAGCCCAGTTCCCATCGCTCAGTCACAAGGCGCAGGGGGAAGTAGCGGGCGGTTTATTACGCGGCAGTCGTGGGCTTGGCAAACGGGCGGGCGGACGTGCCACAGGAGGAAACGCTTTACACCCAGGGAGCCGCCCCTGCCGTAACCTGCCGTTCGCTGCTCCTGCCTGGAACTCACGGTGCTCGGGGCGTGGACAGATCACACAGGCGTCACCTTGGAGGAGTTCGCTCTGTGGTGTCAGCAGGTGCAGGGCCGGGGGGGGGTGTGTGTCTAGGAATAGCTCCCACCCCTCCCCCACTAGCCCCAGCTATCGGGGATCCCGAAGCGGCTCGAGCCCACAGGGCTCCCAGAAGGATGGACGCGTCTCCTGGACAGGCCCAGGAATCGCCCTGCCCCCCATTTGCCTGGGAGTTTCCCAGGGGGCTCCCACCCACGGACCCCACTCCCAGCCCGGGAAACCAAGGCACGAGAAGGGAAGAAGCTTTTACAGTGGCACACAGTGGAGCTGGGAATGGAACCCAGGAGTCCTGGCCGCCAAGGTGCCCCCCTCCCTCACTAGCCCCTGCTCCCCTCCCAGTAGCGTGATTAGAGCCCAGGAGTCCTGCCTCCCACCCTGCCTTGCTCTAACCACTAGGCTTCTGGGCAGGATTTCTGAATGGGGGCTGGGGAGGGGACGGCCCAACACTGAAATTAGCAGCCCCCCTTTGCCCTCCTGCGCTCCCCTGGCTCCTTGCCAGGGGCGGGGGGGCTCCTCCCCTGAGTCGCTGCTCAGGCCATGTGGGCGCTGGGAAGGCAGCCGGCTCTGTGTGACAGGGCCCTGATTCCCCGGGGGGAGGGAGGGACGCCCCCATCCCGACAGGTCCTGCGCTGGGGGCCAGAAGCAGGTGAAGCTGCGGCAGGGCCTTGGGAAGGGCCCTGGCCCCTGTGTGTGGAGGGGGCGTGGTGCAGGGCGGGGGGGCAGACTCCGTGCCCGGGAGGCTGAGCGGTTTTACTGCCCGTCCCGTGGTCCCTTTATGGCCGCAGACGGTGCGTTGGGGGAGCCGCCCTGCCTTGGCCCTGCGTGTCTCCCTGCGTGATGTGGCAGGGAAAGTGCAGCCGGCTGGACTTTGCTCCCGCCAGGGTGGGGCCTGGCTGTTCACAGCTGTCCTGCCTGTGGGATGCAGGAGAGAGTCGGCATTTCTTCAGGCAGTCAGGTCTAGTGGGTAGAGCAAGAAGGAGCCTGGAGTCAGGGCTCCTGGGTTCTGTTCCCAGCTCTGGGAGAGATGCAGCATCCAGGGGTAGGAACGGGGGTGGGGGAGCCAGGCCTTCTGGGTTCTAGTCCCAGTTCTACCACTGACTGGCTGGGGGACTGCCCCTCGCTGCCTCAGTTTCCCTGTGTGTAAATCAGGGCTCTCCTGGGAGAGGGCTGCCTGAGGGCAGCACATGGGGCTCACAGGGGATCTGGCCCCCTCGGGGCATTTCAGAGCCTGAGTGGGGAAGGCCAGACCGGGCTCGACCGGACAAATGACGCTGGTGAGAAACACAAAACTGCAGCTGCATATCCCAGGCTCCTTCCGGTCCCTGCAGAACCAATGCCCCTGCCCTGCCCTGCCCACCAGAGCGAGACAAACCCCAGGTCAGGCAGCGTCCTGGGCAGGGGGTTTGGAGCCTGGCAGCCCTGCACCGCTGCCCCTTTGGTCCCAGAGCCCAGCTCAGCCCAGCAGCTCTGCAGGGCCCATCAGACACCTTGTTGTGCCCAGGACGCTCCTGATGTGCACTGGGGTGGTGGGAGGAGAATGGGTCCCCTTAACGCCTGTGCGGGGCTGGCTCTGCCAGCAGGATCAGGTGCAGGCAGCCCAGGCTGGGATCCCTGAGTTAGCAACAGCCTCCCACCCCGCACAGGGTGCAGCAGTGTTTGAACCGGGGTCCTTCGGCACCACTGGAGCTAAAGGGGCCAGCTCCATTATCTGGGCAGCAGTAGTAGGCTGTTACCCTCTGTGCTGAACAACCCATGGGGTGGAAACAAGATGTGTTTTACAAACATCCTGTATTAGGAGCTGGGCTCTGTCCTTTCTCGAGTTTGACATGGTGTCTCTCTCCAGATCTATGTGTCTGTGACAGGAGAATCAGGCCCTGTCTCTCAGGACCCGGGCAGGGGTTTACCAGGCTTCTGATTAAATTAAGAGACTTGAATGCAAATTGAAATTCACCCCCCACCCCCCTGACTGCTCCCCTCCCAACACCCCCCTTGAATGGGGTTTGTGTTTGGAGTCAGATATTCTCAGCCCCAGCCGGCTCCAGGAAGCAGGATCCCAATAACCCCCCCCCCCTGCTTTCCCCTTCCCAGAGTTAAATAATAACCCAGGGCAGCAGGCAAAGCACGTCCTGCCCGAGCCCTGGGCCCTTCGTTCCTGGCTCCGTTGCTAGGCTCTGGGCTGAGGGGGTTTAACGATTTGAATAACCGTGAGGGTTAATTTAACCCCTTTGGGGCCTCCTAGGCAGCTGTATGGCTGCACATGGCCTCCCGAGATCCTGTTGAACAACGAGACGGGCTTTCAGATGAGCCTTTAGGTGTGGTGTGAGTCCAGGACCTGTTATCCTGGCTCTGCCACAAGTCCTGGCCCCAGGCTATGCCTCAGTTTCCCTGTCTGTATCCTGGGGATAATGAGGTGGGTCCATCCCTGCGGGGATGAGTTTGTCGATGGAAAGTGCTGGATAAGCAATAAAAGATCCAGCAGCATCTTGGAGTGTCCCCTCCCCGTGCAGTGTGTCCCTGCCTGGCTGCTCCTCCCCACCCCAGAGGTGGCTGCTTTTCAGTGCTGCTGTGTGTATGTAGGTGCAGGAGCTGTGGAGCATCATTGAAAGTGGGGTATAGATTTGCCCCCTGAACCTCCTCTTCCCCACTCAGCCCCCCTCCCCCACCAGCAGCCTGACCCTCCCCTGGCCCTGGAGCCCCTACACCCACCCCCTAAGGTGAGTGGCATTGTGTCCTGGCACGTGGGATCACAGCGCTGCTCAGGTGTGACCTGGCCAGAAAGTGGTCAGGTGAGGGTCATGGTCCAGGTGGCTCCCCCCCCGGCTCCGCAGCCCATGTGGGGTGGCAGGGCGCCTTGGAGACATCCACCCTCCAGGAGGTGATGGGGTGAAAAAACACCAACGGTTATTGTGATGAACAAGAATGGGAACAATCGCATGGGGATCAGAAATGAGAGGTTTCTGCAGAGCTGCGACCCCCTGTGGGGTGTGGGGGGAGAGCGCAGGGCTGGGCTAGCAGGGGGCTGCGGGTCGGGAGTGAGGGGCACCGGCAGGGCTGGGGGTGGGAGCCCAGGCTAGCAGGGGCGGCGGGTCAGGAGTGAGGGGCACCGGCAGGGCTGGGGGTGGGAGCCCAGGCTAGCAGGGGCTGCGGGTCGGGAGTGAGGGGCACCGGCTGGGCTGGGGGGAGCCCAGGCTGGGCTAGCGGGGGGCTGCAGACTGGGGGTTACCAAGACGACACGCAGGCCGCAGCCTGGTATCTAACCGGGCTCTGCCTGGCTCTGCCCCCCTCGCTGAGCCTGCAGCCCCCGGCGCCCTCTGGTGGCCAATCCATCTCATCACTGCTGCTCTAACTGCCAATGGGGGGCATCCCCCCCCAGCACCATCTCCCCTCACCTCCAGATGAAACCGTCTCTGATTCCCCCGGGCTGCCCCACACTCAGCCTCCACCAGCCCCAGTGGTGCCCCGGGCGGGAAGGCAGCCGTGCCCAGAGCCGGGCTCTGAGAGGGGGCGTCAGTCCTGGGGCACGCCCAGCTTGTGGGTTTCCAGCCATGGCCCGGTGCTGCCCGTCTGGGCACAGGGGGATGCCAGGGGAGCAACACAGAGACACGTGTGTCCAAAGCATGTGGCCAGGACGCGGGTTGGACTCCCTGTCCCCCATGGCTCCCCTAACGCCCAGCTCTTTCTCCCTAGGTGTGGGACGGAGCCGGGACCTTGGGACTGGCCCGGTCCCCGTCGCAGCTTCCTGACGCAGGGGGTGGTGCCGCGCTCCCCACATGGCAGCTGGGTGCCCCCCGTAACGCCAGTCAAACTGGACGCCTCGGGCCTACGTGAGCCACCCTCAGGCCAGAGCCCGCCCGCCCGCCACTCCCACCCCAGCTGGGACTCCCTGCACCATGCCGGCCAGGGGCCGAAGGGATCGTCTGTGGGCAGATACCACGATGCCACCACCATCACCGGTGGGTCCAGCTGGGGGCACTGGGGTAACCACACAGGGGGGAGCCGGGCTGGCCTATCGGGGGGCTGAGGGGGGGTGGGTCTGAGGGCTGCAGGGTTCACAGCAGGGGATGGAGGGGCTGGGACCCCACCCTCCAGGGCACTGGGGCTCCTGCCTGGGAGATCCCATCCAGCGCACCGCACGGGAAGGACCCGAGTGCCACCGGCCAGCCCCTGCTGCCAGCGCAGGGCCACCAGCCTGTCAGGGAGATGGGCGCCCAGGGGCAGGTGACCCCAGAGCGTGCCCAGGGCCTGGCCAGGCTGCCGTCCTGCCACCCCCTCCACACTTCTCCTTGGAGATTTTCTCCTCTGCCGGGGCTGTGGCCAGCAGGTGGCGGCAGGACCTTTCCCGTGGAGACATGGGAGAGCAGCAGGGCTGTGACGGGAACGTGGGGACCCGGGAGCCTCTGTGCCCTGCCTCCAGGGGCCGCTCGTCCTGTGCGCCCACAGCCAAAGAAAGGCAGGAGCCAGACGGACTCGGTAGCCGGGCAATCGCGGGGGCACCAGCTCCAATCTGCCCCAAGGACGGGGGACTGGCTGGCTCGGGAGGGGGGCGGGGGGGTGTCTGTCCCCACTAGGGGTCGCGGGCGTCGGTCCCGCCCCGGGCAGGACCTGGAAGTTGTTGCCCTCAGCTGGTCAGAGGCCCCCTGTGAACTGAGCCAGCGACTGAGAAGAAACACCCGAAATCCCCGAGTGACACCGACACTGACGCGGTGGGAACCAGCCCTCGAGGGGGGACCCGAGCGCAGAGACGCCCGGTGGAAGGGTCTGGTGGTTCCCGAACGCGGGCGGTTGTGCTCTGCGCCCTGGGGCCTGACCGGGGCCTCTGGCTGCTGCCGGAATATAAATGGTTAACCAGTGACCTGGGCTCTGCTCCCTGAGGGGTCAACGACTCCCTCTGGGACGTGGGGAAGTCACCTCGACTCTCTGTGCAGCCCCCGCTAGCCCAGCCCGGGGTACCCCCCGCAGCCCTGCCGGTGCCCCTCACTCCCAACCCGCAGCCCCTACTATCCCAGCCCCGGGTACCCCCCGCAGCCCTGCCGGTGCCCCTCACTCCCGACCCGCAGCCCCCGCTCGCCCAGCCCCGGGTACCCCCCACAGCCCTGCCGGTGCCCCTCACTCCTGACCCACAGCCCCCGCTCGCCCAGCCCTGGGCTTCCCCCAAGCCCTGAGAACCCCCCACCCCACAGATCTGCCAATGCTTCCCAATCCCGACCCACACCGCCTGCTAGCCCAGTCCTGGGCTCCCTGCGCCCCACAGCCCTGCCAGTGCCCCTCAACCCGCCCCACGGCTGTCCCTCCTTCTAGCCCAGTCCTCCCAGCCAGCTCCACCCCCTCCCCGCCTCACTGACCCCCGTTCCTCTCCCCCCAGACCTGTGTAGCTGCGGCAACGTCCCCGAGGTGGAGATCATCAGCCTGCTGGGGGAGCAGCTGCCCCACTACACGCTGCGGGCCGACACGCTCTTCGGGTACGAACACGACGACTGGCTGCACACGCCCCTGCTGCCCCCCGAGGCGCCCACCCCCCTGACGCCCCAGCAGATTGAGGAGACCCTGAAGTACTTCCGTGAGTGCCGTGGGGCGCCCCTGGGGGCCAGCGAGGGGACGTGGGGGGAGCTGGGTACTGGGGGTCCCATTGGGGGGGCAGGGGCTGGGGCGCTGAACCAGGGCAGGGAGCAGGGCTGGGGGGCTGGCAGGTGCCCCCTCCCGGGCCAGCCCCACAGGGCTATGGGCAGCTTCCCCCCATGCCCAGGACACAAGAGCAGTGCGGGAGCTAATTGCCCGGGTGCAGTGGGGGGATTTCCAGGCCCAGAATATCTTAGCGCTGCAGCCTCCGTCCTCGCTCAGGGACCCCCACACTGCGGGCTGGGATCGGGGGGCTGCTGAGAGGCTGAGGGGGGGTTACAATGTGGGGGCTCCTGGGGAGGGGACAGCGAGGATGGTTAGGAGGAGCCTCTGAGGTGCACCCCCCACTCCCTCTGCCCCCCGTTAGGTAGGGGCTGGTGGCCTTTCCCTCCAGGCTCAGGCCTCCCCACGGGACCCAAGCCACTACCAGCTGGTGCCAAACGTGTCTTCCCCCCATGGGGCGCCTGGCTGGTGTGCGGGCCCCACACCCTGCACCCACTCCAGTTCCATTCGGGGCACAGGTCAAGGCCCTGGGGCCGAGGTTCGGGGTGTGGTTCCCCACTCAGTGTCGCCTCCCTGTGGGCTGAGCCGGTAAGAGCCGTGTTCCCCCCCCCAGCCCTCTGGGGGACCCCCAGCTCCGCCACCCACAGGCAGGACCTCCAGCTCCGCCGCCCTCTGGGGGACCCCCAGCTCCGCCGCCCTCTGGGGGACCCCCAGCTGCTGGAGTCCTGGAGCAGCCCACGCCCAGAGGAGCTGGAACTCCGGGACCAGGACGTACATTCACAGAGCCCCCATTATCGGGGGGAGACTTGTGACCTTTGACCCCTTGGGACTGGCGAAGCTGGGGGGCCAGGAAGGGAAGCACCGTGGGGCCAGGTGGTTCCCCCTTCCTGGGGGCTTTGGGGTCAGAGGTTCCGTATGGGGCACAGACAGGATTAGCTCTGATTCGTTTGTGATTATTGTCCATGTGTTGCGAGAGCAGAAGGGGAGGGGGCAGATTAGAGCCGGGGGGGGCTGACAGGGAGGGAGTTACGGGGGGGGGGGGGGAGGGTGGGTGGGAGGGGGGAGGAGGTCTAGGTGGGGGTTGAGGAGGGAGTATAAACGGGCCACTGGGAACTTAGCCAAGTTTGCTCAGTCCCACCAGGCCATCTCCGGTAAGGGACCTTGGGCAGATGGGACACCCCAGACCAAGGGGCATGGCTGCCCGTGCGGTCGGTCCATGTGCGGGGGGTAGCGGGGGGGGGGGGGTGCTGGCTCCTCTCCTTGATCCCGCGTCCTGGCCTGTTAAGCTGCCAGTGGAACGAGCCCCGTGTAATCTGATTGTGGGACCTAACCGGGGAGCAAATCCCTGAGTCGGGGATTAGGCCGAAGCTGCGTCTCCTGCCCGGCCGCAAGGAGCCTCAGCCCAGCTCCCCCGGCCACGGGCGCAAACCCGCTGGGCGCCTGGCTCTGGATCTGCCCTGGGGGGGAGGGGTCTGGCTGCTTGGTCTGTGCCCGGGGGGAGACTCGCTCATGGAAAAGGGCTTCACGGACACGCGCTGAGCCCAGCCAAGTCGTGATGGTCTAGTGGTTAGAGCAAAGCGGCTGTGAGCCAGGATGCCTGGGTGCTAGTCCTGGCTGGGGGAGGGGAGCGGGGGCTAGGGGTGGGCTAGAAGCCATAGGTTCCCTCCGTGGCCAAGTCACTTTGCTAGGTTGCCTTGTGCCTTGGTTTCTCTTTGGTTCTTGGGGTGGCGGGACTCTGGGGCGAAGGGCAGGAAGCCATCCAGCCTCGGTGCTGGGTGGGTTCCTAGGGCCGGTTTCCCTGACCTGAGACAGTGAGAGGGAATGCAGAGGGGTGGGGGGTCTGTGGGACCGGCTCTGGGACGGGAGCTGGCCCATTGTGGGATTTGCTTGCGTCTGCCCATGCCCCATTGGACCCGTCCCGTTGTGCTTGCGTCCCCTGCTCGTGAAGGTTCCCCCCATGCACCTCGTCCATTATTAAAGCACCGGCATCAATTATTCAAGTCTTCCCCTGCTTGGGCCTCCGTGCTACCTTCACCCAACTGTGCTTATGGCAGAGCTGCCAAGGGAGCCAGCCCGGTTCCAGCTGCCAGCCAGCCAGGGGATGGAGGGCACCGTGGGCACGGACAGAGAGCGGCCTGGGTCCTGCATATGGGACTCTCCGGGCCGGCTGGAGAAGCCCCTACAGGGCTCACAAGTCCCCAGCTCTGAGGGTGCGGCGAGCAGACGGGCAGGGCAGGATTCCCGCCCCCTGGGCCAGGTGACAGCACCTCCCTCAGCACCAAGGGGCGTCTCAGAACGAAGGAAATTCCCACCCAACAAGCTTGGTTCCCCCTGAGCTGGGGCTGGGAGCCGAGGGCTCGTTTGTAGCGCCGCTGCTCTGGGACCGGAGCTCGGGAGCCAGGCCCGGATTCAAAACGTTGCAGCTGAGAAGAACCTGAGTGGTGGGAAATCTGGGACTTGTCTGGGCTGGGTCACAGGACCCCCCCGACTCCCACTGCCTCTCGGCATGGACCTCCCCTGCTGCCCCCAGCCCACCACCCACGATGGACTAGAGAGCTCCCCACCCACCTCCCTTCGTGGGGAAAGACCCCCATGCTCCAAGTACAGGCCCCAGATCCCCCCAGCACCTCCCACCCTCACAGGCTTCCCCATCCCTCCTCTAGGCTGCAGGTCTGGGCTCCGCTCCCGGTGTGCAGCCGCGGCGGCAGGCGGGCTGTGAATCAGCCCCAAGCGCCCCGGTTCATTAGCTGCGTACGTGGCAGGGATGGGGGAGCTGCTTTCATGCAGCTCCAGGCGGCGAGGAGGAGCGGGGGACAGGAGCAGGGTGCCGGGCAGCAGGATTGTCAGCCCCACAGGGCCCTGCTTCCCCCTTTCCGACACCAGCCGTCAGCGTCTGTCTGTGTCGGGGCCCCGACCTGCACAGGGACCCACCTGCAGGGTCTGGCCCGGGATTCCCCCTCCTCTCACCGCGGGCTGGGCTCAGCAGACACCCCTGAGCACTGGGGAACGATCCAGGAAGCAGGACCCCTGGTCCCTCCTATGGGCCAGAAGAGGGGTCGGGTCAGGGTCAGATTTTCAAACAGCTCCGGGCTGATCCCTCAATCCGCAGAGCCCTCCAAGCTGGGACCCTTCGCACCCTGGCCTTGGGGAGGGCAGCCCCTGCCCCTGCCCCTGCCCCTGCCCCTCTCCCAGGAGACGCCTCCGGGGGCTGGCTCTGCAGCAGGGGATCCTGGTCCAGTCGGGGGGGGGGGGGGGCCTCCCCCCCCCCCCCCCCCCCCAGGGGCTGCTCTGAGCCAGGTGCCACTGCAGAAGGATGCAGCTGCAGAGCAACGGGCTTCTGTCAGAGCCGATCCATTCTGCAGGGAAGGGGGGGGAGCTCCTACTGACCCCCCCATAGCCACTCCCACAGATACAGGCTTAACTCCAGCATTGCCCCCCCCATGAGCCCTTTATCCCCAGCAGTGCCTGTGCCTCTCTAAACAGGACACCCTCCCTTTCCAAGTAGATGGTCTAGTCTGTGCAGCTCTCCTCTGCCCCCCCCTCCCCGCTTGAATGAGATGTGCCCAGCCAGGTGCAGAAACAAGGGAGACCCTATAAATAGGGGTAGGCAGCGGTGGGGACCATTGCTAGGGAGCAGGCGCAGGGGAGGGAGCTGGGCTGAGCTTGACCCCCCCCCGCTGCTGCTCGGTGACAGGCTGCTGCAGCCCGGCAGAGCCGCATCTTCCCTTTGCTCCGGGAGCTGGCGCTTGGCTGCATGTTTCCCCCTGAGCTGGGGGGGCTCCGTGGGCCCCAGGCCATGGAGTTCTGGAGCAGCCCCGCAGCCTACGCCGAGGTGCACGGGAGCCCGGCTCTGGTCAGCCCCACGGATCTGATCGCTACCGAGCTGGAGGAAGGTGAGAGCCGGGGCGGGCGGTGGAGGGGTGAGTTGGGGGCGATGGGCGCATTGACCCTGTGTGCTCTGAGCGCTGACCTTCACAGCCCCGTAGCGCTCTGCGGTGATCCTGCCCTGCTGTCTGTAACCCCCCTGCTTGGCTATGGATAAATCTGCCAGGCCCCATCCCTGGGGGCTGCGCCGTGTGCGCTGCCCTGGCCGGGGTGTCTGTAGCTTGCCCCTCCGGCGTGGCTGGGCCTGCTGGGGCGAGCGCTCGGTCGTGCTGCGTGGATGGTTTGGTGCCTGGTTTTCGCCTGCTGCGGGTTTGCGGTGGCCCTGGTGCGCCTGGCCCCATGGGCAGTGTGTGTTCACGGGGTGGCTGCCCTGCCACTGTTGGCTTCCAGCCCCGCCTGGGGGAAGTGCCCCGGTGGCTCAGTTGTGCCGTGTTGTGCTAGAGCCCCTCGGGGCGGGGTGCCCCCCGTCGCTTTCCTCTCGTGGGGCGGCTTCCTGGGCAGGAGCGGGTGCTGCAGGCGTGGAGCGGGTCTGAGAGCCCCTGAACTGCTCTGGGCATCTGCCCTACCTGGGCAGGAGTCTGCTCCAGTTCGTTGGGTGCTATTGGGCTCCTTTCCTGGAAGGGGAGGGTGGCAAATGGGGTCCGTCCGGCCCGGCTGCTGCTTCCCCGAGGGTTTGGGCTGGCAGCGATGCCCGGGCAGTGCCCCTGCATCTGTCCAGGGCTGCAGGGTGGGCGCCCTGTCGTCCGGGCGAGGTGTGTGTGGCACCGACTGGTCCTAGAGTAGCAGGGGCTGTGGGCTGCCCTCCAGCAGAAGGTCTCTTCCCCCCCCCCCCCCCCGGGGGAGCGCCAGGTTTTCCTGGAGCCCTCTCTGACAGGGCTGGGGGGCCCCTTCCCGGCGCTGCCATTGGCAGCCCAGCTGGAAATGTTGGGGGGATGCAGGAGGCACCCACGTTCCCACTCCAGCCACCTGGCAGGGAGGCGTCACATGAGGCCCAGCCACTGCCCCAGTCCCCCCTCTGGCTCACTGCAGGGTAGCTGTTGGGGGAGACGGGGCCTGCGGCTGGAAGGCCCGTGGGTGCCGAGGGCTTGGGGGGGCAATGTGCTGTCAGGATGGCGCGGTGAAAGCAGAGCTCTGAGCTGGTGCCCTGGACCCCTGCCTGGGGGGCTACGCTGGCGTCTCAGTGACCCCAAGGGGGAAGATGGTCTTTCCCCAAGAGCGCAGGGCCAGGGGCTCCTTGGGGTGGGGGTTGGCTGAGAGCTGGAGGAGCAGTGGGGTGGGAGGGCAGTTGATCTTGACACGGCTGGGGGGGCAGAGCGCAACCAGGGGATGGGGCTCGGACCCGTCTTTCCGCATCCCCATGCTTGGCGGTTTTCTCTCGCCAAACAATGGCTGCCAAGCGAATCTACCCCCGGGGTGAGATACAGCCCCCACCTTATGCCTGGCCCATTCCCGGTCTCCGGGGGGGTGGGGGCTGTATCTTGCCGCACAGCCTGCAGACCCCAGCAGCCGCCTGGCGGCCCGTCACTCACTCACGCCTTAACGAAGCTCATGCTCTAATTATTTCCAATTATCGTTCAGCAGCCTGATGAGGCGCTGGGTGGGTCCCCTGCAGAGACCGAGGCCCCGTTGGGGGAGGGGGCCGACCTCTCGGATCCTGCCCCCGCCCGCCATGCGGACGTGCCAGCCTGCACGCGGGCCGGGTGTCAGGAGCAGGGCGCGGCGCCCGAGGGGGTGGGGACGGGGACGGGGGTAGCGGGATTAGCCAGGTTGTTGACAAGACAGCAGCTGGGCGGAACGGGACAGGCTGTTCCGAGGGTCAGCGGGGGTGGGCATCAGGGGGCGTGGGGGCATCGCCATGGCAACGCGCCGCCATGACGTCACTGCTGACCGGGGTAACGTAATGGGATTTGTGGGATCTCTGAGCTTCTCCTGCTAACCCACTTGAGAGGCACCCCGGGCCCTGTGTCAGCCGGGCTTAGCTGGGTTTAGTGCTCTGGGTGGGGAGATCGCTCGCTGATCCTCTCACCCCTCCCAGGCAGAGAGTCCCCGCTCAACAGGTGGGGAAACCGAGGCACGCAGCTGGGATGCTTTGTCCCCTCGGCCTGCTTGGCAAGTCAGTGATCACCTTGCAAATGGAACCCAGGAGTCCTGGCTCCCAGCGCCCCTCCTGTAACC
>NW_020664544.1:2062136-2073903 GCF_002925995.2 Terrapene triunguis
TCTGGGCTGGGCTGGGCTGATGGGGCGGGGGGGGGGGAGCTCTGGGCTGGGCTGGGGTGGGCAGGCGATGGGCGAGGCGGGTGGTAACTTGTGGCTCCTAGGAACAGGCAGCCAGTGACCTGCCGGGTGGGGGGATTCTTGGCCCCCAGGGACCCCTGTCCCAGCTGCTCCCCCTGGCTGGCAGCTGGGGCCCCCTTTGCTCCCGCCCTGGTGCTGCGTGCGAGCAGGGGGCTGTTCCCGATCGGAAGCCCTGCAGAGTCGGGCCGTGTTGTGGAGCCGGCGTGGGCAGGGGTTGGTCACCGCGTGGTTAACACTAGCTCCTTATCTCTCTCCCAGGCCACCAGCATCACCACGGAAACCTGCCAGTACGAGGACCAGGAGCAGCAGCTGATGCTGGACTGCGTGGAACAGTTCTGTACGTCGGCGCCTGGCCGGGGGGGGGGGGGGGGCCCGGGGGGGAGGGGGCTGCAGTGGCCTCCCTTCGGGGGCCAGTCCTCGCACGGCTGTGAGCTCTCCCCAGCTCAGACACCGGAGACCGCGGGCGCCGGGCATGGAACCCAGGTCTCCATGGGGCACAGCCGGGCTGGGGGGGCGCCCCCATGGGCCCGGCTCCCGGCCCGGCAGCTAACCTCCCGCCCCCCCCCCCCCCCGCCCCAGCCAGCCGGCAGGTGGCCTCTCTCTCCGAGGAGCTGGCCCGCAAGACCGAGGACACGGCCCGGCAGCAGGAGGAGATCAGCCAGCTCCTGGCCCAGATCGTGGACCTGCAGCAGAAGTGCCGCACGGTGAGTGCCTGCCCCGGGGCCGGGGAGCGGCCTGCGTCTGGCAGCCGGGGAGGTGGGGGGGTGACGGCAGCCCTGACCTGCTGTGTCTCCCCCAGTACGGCGCGGAGGTGGAGGAGCTGCACCAGCATCTGGCCGCGACAAAGGAGTCTCAGCAGAAGCTGCGCACCGAGGTGAGTCCCTCGGGCAGGGCGGTGCTGGGCTCAGCGCTCAGCCGCTGCTGCTCCATCCACCGGGCTCGGCCTCCGGCGCCCGCAGGCCCAGACTCGCTCTCTTCGCGTGGGACGTGGGCGCAGCTGCCATGCTGAGGGTGGTGGGGTGCCAGGCCCTGCTGCCCCCACCCTGACCCCTGTCCTGTGCCCGCGCAGCTGCAGGACCTGCAGGAGAAATACGCCGAGTGCGAGGGCATGCTGCACGAGGCCCAGGAGGAGATCAAAACCCTGCGCACCCGGAACCTCCCCAACAGCAGCCTGAACCGCTACAGCCTGCTGCCCCTGGTGAGTGCGGCCGCGGGGCACCACTGCCCAGGGGGGACTCCCATCCTGGGCACTGCGCGTGGGTCCGGCAGGGCTGGGCGCGTTGGAGCTGCACCCCAGGCTGAGCCGGGCACTGTACCACGTGTGAGAATGGCCTGCCCAGGCCCGTTGCACCAGCCCCAGGGGGGAAGCTGGCATGGCTCTGCCTTGCAGGGAGATGAGGGATGCACGAGCTGTGGCATGTTGGGCACATCCGTGCTGAGCTCTGGGCGCTGGTGCCCAGGGGTGGCTGGCTCCGGGCTGCCTGGCAGCTGGCATTTCCCCTCGCCGGCCCCATTGGGATGCCACGTGCTCTCTGCCTGCAGGACTCGCTGGCTGCGGAGATCAAAGGGATCATGAGGAAAGGAGCCGACAGCTCGTCCGCCTCGGAGTACAAGTGAGTCTCCCCCTCGCCGTGGGGCTGGGGCCGTGGGGCCAACTGGCTGCCAGGGCGCAGGCTTAGCTGCGACTCATGGACACAGTGAATCTGATGAGTGGACCCATGTGATGGATGGGGGCTGAGGGGGTGTCCCCTGGGCCCAGATGAGGGCTGGAGGTCCAAGCCCCCGATGATGCTATCTGGCGGGTGGGCCCCTGGGACAGGGGATCCCGCTGACAGGTGCTGTCTGGTGTGTGGGGGGGAGGGGCAGGTGGCCGGCCCCCGGACAGGGGATCCCGCTGACGGGTGCTGTCCCCTCCAGGAGCTACAAGCGGGTTTTCGAGACGGTGAAGGTCGTGAACCAGGCGGTCAAAGCCAAGTCGCGTGCAGAGTCCCCCCAAAACCTGCCCGGCTCCAAGCCGTCCTCGGCCCTCCCCTCGGCAGGGTGCAGCCGGGTCAGCACGCCCCGCACCAGCTATTACGGATCAGACAGCGCCAGCCTGGCACCGGAGAACCTGGAGAGCGCCCTGTAAGTGCCCCTCCCCCTCTCTCGGCGGCTGGGAAGGTGGGTGCCATGCACTGGTGGGCTGGGATCAGTCGGGGCTTCCCCCGAAAGGTCTGTGCTGGGGAGGGATGCTGGGGGGGGTGCAGACATCCGCACCCAGCCCATATCTGACCCCTGCTGGGCTCTCCTGGGTCTCCTTGTTGATGTTCTACTGGTGTGTGAGGTCAGGAGTAGGACCCCCGACAGGAGATTGGAGCAGCGTGGCTGGGTCCGGCCGTGCCCCAGTGGGGTGTAGCTGGCGTGTGCGATCGGTGCAGGTGGCCCTCTTGGCTCTGGTGCCAGGACCCAACCCAGCGAGGGGCTAATGGAGAGGAAGGGTCTACCCCAGAGATGACAGGGCACTAGTCAGCTGAGCCAGCTTCTCACCCTCTGGGGCACGGCCCCGGCATGGTGCCCCTTGCGCTGGGGGGGTGCCCGAGGGCACGGTGTGGGTGCCCCAGCCAGGGCACTGTGGCCCTCCTCAGGGCACACCCAGCTGCGGGGCTGACTATCTCCTGCTTCCCCGTGGCAGGGGCGAGGAGAAGCTGCGGGGCACCCCGGGCACCCCAGGCAGGCACGACCTGGAGGCAGCGCTGCAGCGTCTGTCCGCCCGCCAGGAGAACCATGCCTCGGAGCGCTCCTTCTTCGAGACGGAGCGCGAGCAGAAGCTGAACCAACTGGCCAGGGACGTGGAGAGCTCCAGCGGCTTCCTCACGCCCAACGACAGCATCCTGTCCACCGGCACCAACTACTCAGGCAGCTCGGAGCACACCGGGGGCTCCGGCTTCTCCCTCGGCTCCCTCTCCTACCTGCCGGACAAGCTGCAGATCGTCAAGCCCCTGGAAGGTGAGTGAGGGGAACAAGCGGGCCTGGGGCACCTGGCGCAGAGGGGGGCCCCAGGGCGGGTGGTGAGGAACAGGCCAGGTTTGGGCTCACAGCATTAAACAGCCTTGAATGAGGTCCAGGGCTGGGCATCCGGAGCCCGCAGCCTGTGAAGGGACAGACGAGTGTTCTGCTTATAACAGCACACGGGATCTTTTTCAAGGGAAAAGGCAACACGCCGCATTTATTGGAAATACAGCAATGAGCACATGCATTCATTCACACACGCTGTCCCGCCCGTCGATGTTCTCGTTCCCAGTTTAGAGTTTGGATCCTCCTAGTGGCCAGCTCGGTTGATCACGGGTAGAGAGGAGCCGGGTTTTGTCGGTCGCAACACGATGCTCCGGGGAAGTCTTGGCCAGAGGAACCCAAAGCTTTATGGCAAGGCCCCCTGTTTATATAGTGTGGGTTGGTTTTTTTTTTTAATTAGGACTGAGTTTTGCACTGTTATGCTGTTGTTGTTTGAGTGCTTGTTAGTTTAATTTTTTTATTTTTTGGTGTGTTTTTTATTAAGTTGTTCAGGGAGTTACCCCAGGCTGGCCTTGATCACAGCTATTTTGTTCCCATTGGTAGATGCCGGTTTTATTTTTAGAGTCGTTAATTTGCCATCCTCTGACATTTCAATAGGGGCGTGTTGCAATCTCCTGGTGCCCTTACGTTTGTCCTCGGTTCCTCCCTAGAACGTCTGGCCCAGTGAGGCCTTTACACTTCTCTTCCAGCACCCACATTCACACACAACACAGGCTTGATTTACACAGCGCATTTGAACAGGAACATCAATCGTTGCATTGTTTTACTTTGAAATGCTAAAACCTACAACAAGTGGTGACCCTAAAAGGTCTGTTACCGCCTTGAAATCGGCTCAGATTCTGGCTGATGCATCTTTACCAATGGCCCCCTAGGCAGTTTCTTCCTGCGGTCAGAAAGGGTGGCTGGCAGGATATGATCAAATCCTACATCAATACATCTAATACAGGCTACGTTACTAGTCCTTATCCTTTATTCTAAATTATACAAAATACAAACATAACAATCCTCCCACTACAGGAGACGGCAAACCGGTTAAAGCCTCTGACGTGGAAGGGGTCAGTGAGGCGTTCAGTGGAACAATTTTTGTTCTCTCCCATTAGCTGGGGAGCTCTAGCAGGAACCCCCCCCTCCCCCGCCCCCAGTGTGGCAGGGTCTCGGTGGGTAACACCTGTCCAGCAGGGGAGGAAGTCCGCGGCGCGGAGCTGGGGCTTTCCTTGTGGCTGCTGTGAAAGTCCAACCCCGTTTCATCCCGGGGGGTCTGGGATTCAGCAGGAACCGGGAGAGGTGGTGATGTCTCTGGCCTGGTCTGCTCAGGGTCTCTCTGCGTTAGGCTGCAGATGGCCCAGGGGGAGGGGGGGAGGGTTGCAGCCATAATGGTGAAACTTGCATCAGGAGCCCCTCTCTTCTTTTGTCTTCCCCCCCCCCAAAGTCTCTTTGAGGCCCCAAGAGAGCATTGGGGAGGGGAGGGGAACAGCCTGTCCCCTTATTTGTCCCACACTTAGGCCTAATACCCAGCACCCCCATTTTGGGACCTTAATTTCTGCTTCCACCATCTTCTGTTTTTACTGAGCACAGTTTCAACGCAGGTCTGTCTGTCTGTCCTTCCTTTTCCCGTCGCCATTCGGCAGCCTCGGTTACTGTGACACTTGATGAACTTTCACTCCCTCCTCCCAGCTGAGCTCACCATTGGAGTCAGTTTAAGACCCAAATTCTCCCCCCGGGAGCCAGCTGGGTGCTGTGAACGCTGCTGCCCTCCAGGGGCTGGACTGGGCAGAGCCACGTCATCGCTGCTGGGGTCTCCTGTGTTGCAAACCTGGGATGTTCCCCCGCTGCAGGAGGTGGCTTGGGGAGGGCTCTGTGCACTGGGGCCCCTGGTGGCATGGGACGGAGCTGAGGGCTGGAGATCTGCATGGCTGGTGTCTCTGTCCCCAGGCTCGGTGACTCTCCACCACTGGCAGCAGCTGGCGAAGCCCAACCTGGGCGGGATCCTGGACCCCCGGCCCGGCGTGCTCACCAAAGACTTCCGGCAGCTGGACGTGGACCTGGAGGAGGTCTACAACCTGAACGACCTTGAGGAGGACGACGTGGACCTGAGCGCCTTCCCGGCACTCGCTGCCTCCACCCCGTCCAAAGCCAAGGGCTGCTCCAGTGGTGAGTGGGGGCTGATGGGGAGGGGAGGAGTGAGCCTGCCCTGGCGGGACCCTGAGCCAGCAGCAGGCAGGTATCAGCCTGGCCCTGCCCGGCCAGCGGGACTTGCCATGTCCCCTGCTGGGGTGCGACAAGGCTGGCGTCCTCTGCTCCACCCCATCCAGGTGCTTCCAGGACTTGCCCCGTCCCCCTGACCCCAGCCGCCGTCTCCTTCCGTGTCGGTCTGCACGTCCATCTTGTCTCAGTCATCCGCATGTGGATGCTGCGTCCGGCCATCTCGCCATTCTCTGGCTGGGCAGCCGTGCCAGGGCTCGAGAGACTCTCTCCCCCAGTCCCCGTGAGGCGCTCCGGTCCCCTGATGCCTTTGTTCTCTTGCCCCAGGGAGCTGCTCTCATGTGCCTGGTGTGCACAAAGGGGCCCTTGGCCTGCTCAGGAAACATCAGCCTCGGTCCTCGAATCTCTGCCCCGGCTGGGGTCCCCCGGGAGCCCTACAGAGCCCATGGGTCTGAGAGCCAGCCAGGGTCTCCCTGCCCCCACCCGCGTCTGCCTCCCTGCTGACTCGCCGGGGGCCCATGCCCCCCAGGTCTCTGTCCATCCCCCACCCATGCATTAACCCCGTGTCTCCTGTCCATGCCAGCGTTCCACTCCTCCATTAACAACCTCCCCCAGACTCCATCTACATTCACCATCACCACCTGCCACATCTTACACCCCAGCAAGGAGATCACCACAGTGACGCCCAGGTAAGGCGGCAAGGGCCCTGCCCTCCCACCCCCATCATCTCCCTGCGAACCAATCGTCCCCTCTCTACCCTGTCTCCTTTTCTCCCCCGCCCCCACCTTGGGCTGCTGGTTCTAGGCAGCGACACTCCTGGGGCAGGCGTCTCCTGCAGCCCCGATGCTCTGAGGCGCTCGGTGCTAACGTAAGAGTCCCCGTATCACGCTGGCAGCCGGGCGCGGCAGCCCCACAGACACCGAGCTCGGGGGGCAGGGGACGTGCACACTGCAGGAAGGGTCCCTTCAGCTGTCTGTGGAGCGCCCCCTGCTGCCTGTCTGGGCGGGATCCCAGGGGGCTATCGCCTGCTGGCCCCTGCTCTGGGTCAGGACTCGGCTGTCCCCCAAGTCTGCCCCCCTGCAGGCTGCGAGGTGTGAGTGGGGTTCCCGCCGGACTGGACTGCAGAGGCTGGGCCAGGCTGCTCCTCCCTACGTGCCCCATTACGTCCCCCCCCGGCTGCGCTTGGGAACTGGCGAACCAGGGTGTCCCTGTCGTGCGGGTTGGGTGCTAAGAAGCCCTGCTCCCTAAGGAACCAGCGGGTGGCTGCTCCTGGCCGGCTGCCGAGCCCGTCGGAGCTGGGCCCAGCGCTGGAGCAAGAGGGAACAGGCAGCTGTTGCCTCCCATGAGATGAAGGGAGTTCTGTGCAGCCCAGGAGTCGGCTCTCTGCAGAGACCTGGCCCTGACTGTGACATGAATGAGCAATTGGACAGCAGGAGCCGCCCCCCGGGCTGAGATTCCCAACGTGCCAGGGGCCCTGACAGTGCCATGCTCCATGTGGGTAGGTCGTGCCCCCCTGCATGTGGGGGGAGCAGCCTGGGTCCAGCCTCTGTCTCTGGGGAGCACCAACTAACCCACTAACCAGTAGCTGCCTGGACACAGGATGTGCCATTAACCCCCCTCCCTTTTCTCTCTAGGCCTAAAGAGACTAACATGGCTGCCCCCAGCCTGGGCCAGGGGGTCCCAAACTCGCTGGGGGCTCTCTGCACCTTGTGACTTGGCTAAGGGGGGGTGGGGGTTGGCTGCTGCAGGTTAACGGTAAAGGATTCGTTAAGCAAACGAGCTAATGGGATCGGTGCCTGGAAAGAGGAGCTCCTTGCCCAGGGCAGAGCTAGCCGTGGGTGAGGGACTCCCCGAACAGACCAGTTCTCACCCAGGGCAAATTCCTTCAGGGCTGGCAATGGGCGTTTGCAAGGGCTGCAGGGGGCGTCACACTGCGCCGGGCAGGAGCCTGTGGCACCTGGACAGTCAGGGCCCCAGAGCGAGTCAGGAACAGAGCCAGGAGTAGAACCCAGGAGTCCGGAGCTTGGCACAGAGCCGGGGGGTGGGGAGAATGGGGCATGGGGAGCGCCAGAGGTCAGGGCACTGTGGGGAAAGCTCACCCCAGAGTCAGAGCTCCTCGTTCCTAGGTCAGGCTCCGCCTGTGGGGCTGCCACCTCCTTGTACTGACCAGCTCTCTCCCCTCTCTCTCCTCCCCAGTCTTTATAATACAGTCGTGCCCTCTTGTGGGCCCTTTGACAGGCTGAGTGCCGCTGGCCCCGTGCCCCAGGCGCTGGAGCCTGGCCCCAGGGCGCTGTCTGCGCCTCTCGGACTCGTCACGCTGCTGCTGGAACACGGCATCTCTGCTTCGGTGCGGGCTGGCAATGCCCTGGCTGCGCTACGGGCGCCGGAGCCCCCCTCCTGGCTCTCCCCCTTGAGGGAGCAGTGGGACAGCCTGGGGGGGAGGTCTCTGGGCAGCTCAGGCTTGGCTCAGCCCTTCCCGAGGGCCCACGGGCTGGATGACGGCAGGGCCGCTGGGCCCAGCGGAGCCCAGAGCAAGAGCAACATCTTCAGCTGGAACCTGGTGGAGAAGCTGAAGAGACTCAGGCTGGACAAAGTGGTGGCCAGAGGAGAGGCCTCCTTCCGGGGCGCAGGGGAGAGAAGACAGCCCGTCGGGCCACCGGCCCCCACCACGCAGCCGTGAGCCTCCTCGCTGGGCTATGACTCCCTGCAGAGCAACGTGGCTCCCTCCTGGGCCTCCCCATCACCCCCTTTCCAGCCAGCCGGGAGCCGGCGAGGGGGGGTGAGAGCGGTGATCCGTCCGGGTCTGGGCTGCTGGCGGGAGCTGGTCTCAGCAGAGGGGTCTGCTCTGTCCTAATTTATTTCCAGCCACGGTTAGTGGGTCCCCAGCGTGAGGGCGGGGGGGCCACAGGTGATGGCGGGGGTGGGGTGACCGTTTTCTGAGTGGCCATGAGAACGGGTGCATCAGCTGCTGCAGTTTAATAAGCACCTGGGATCTCTGCCACTGAGCCGGGAGTAGGGGACGTGTCCCCTGGGGGGCTCAGGCTGCCCCATGGCAACCCCCCCCCGGTGCAGCAGGTCTCCCGCATGCCCCGTGACAAGGGGGTGAGGCCGGGGACCCTCTGCTGAGCTGGAACTCAGCTTTGGGCTGTAACATTGGCTCTGGTCTCTTCAGAGCAGGGGCTTGGAGCAGCGCTGAGTGCACGCTGGGGCCGGGGGGGGCCTCCTGGGGGGCCTCCGTCCCCTGTCCTATCCTTCCCCCTGCTCCCTCGGCAGGACAGCAGCATCTCAGCCTCCGCTGCTCCTGGGGGGGACGGAAAGGTAGGGGCTGGGGGGGGGGTCAGGATCACGAAATGGCGTCTGGAAGCTCTGGGGCCGAGGGGCAGTGGGTCTGGGGAGGGAAGTTTGCGCAGCCCCTGCTCTGAGGGGCTCTAGCAACCTCCCTGAGCCCTGACCTTGCCTTCCGCTAAAGCTGGTGGGCACAGATTTTTTTTTTGGGGTGGGGGGGCGATCTGTCCTTGGAACCACAGTCAGGGGAGCGGCTCAGGTCTGTGGTTTACGTGAGGTGGTGCCGGTGGCTCCTGTCACTGCCTGAGCCCCCTCCCCACGCTCGCTCTTAGCCGAACACAGGGGTGGGGAAGGCCGGGTCCTGTGGCCGCGGCTGTCAAGGGGAGTGGGGGGCTTAGGACCTAGCTGAGGGACAGGCAGTGTTGTTCCAGCCAGGGAGGGGGCAGTGACTCTCAAGGACGTGCCAGGCCATCCTCGTAACAGCCTGAGGGCTGGGCCGGGCCCCACGGGGGGGGGGGGGGGGAGACAATCTGCCCTCCTGGAGCGTCAGGGAGGGGTAAATGCAGGAGGTCCTGGGCTGTCCTGTGGGCCCTGCTCTACTGTTAATGTTGGACAATCGCAGAACTGCCCAGCCCAGCCCAAGCAATTCTGGCCCAAGTCCCTGGCCCTGGGCTGTGCTCGCATTCCTGGGCAGGCAGGGTGATTTCCAGTCACCCAGCAGGACGCGGCCCTGGGCCAGCAGCCGGCCAGTCTTTTAAAAACACTGAGATTTTTAAACAACTGTTTTGTCTTGTATCAATCAACTAAGCTACTGAGAAGGCTCCGCCCCTTCCCAGCAGGGGGCGGGGCCTGCATGCTGCTCAGGGCATGGCTCAGGTTCCTGGGTCGGAGTAGCTGTTGCATGCACATCTGCTGCTCCCAAAGTCCCGCTGTTCTCTCTAGTCTCTGCACTAGCTGGTGTTACCCCCGCCCCCCCCCAGCTGTGTCTTTCTGGTGAAATAAACACGACGTAATCAGAACCGGCTCCAGCCTGGTGTTTGCGGCGCTATCTGAGCAGGGCGGGGGCTTGTGGGGCCAGACACCTCAAGTGCCGGGTGTGCTGAGGCTGATGGGCCTGGCCCTGACAAGACCCCAGCAGTGGGGCAGTCTCTAGAGCTGCCCCTATGGGGCTTGAGGCTGGGGGGGTTGGCAGGTGTCGGCTGCTTGGTTGTGGCCTTTCAAAGGCCGGTCCCTTGTCTCACTCTTGCCCCGTGCTGCATGGGGCAGGAGCCAGGCATGTAGGCCCTGCTCCACATGAACGCTGCAGGGACCTGCGGGTGGGGGGCGAGATGGTGCTCGTGTTGCCCCCAGGGGCCCGGACTAAAGCAGGTCCCGCTGCTGAGCCGTCCTACAGTGAGGGTGGCTGCTTGGAGGGATTGGTTGAAACACCCCTGCAAGCATCGCCACACACACAGCTGTTCTGAGCGGACACACTTAGCCTGACAGGACTGGCCCAGCAATTGAGCTCTGGCATCGTCTACACATCTGGGGCCAGGGGCAGGGAGAAGCGGGGCCAGGGAAGGCAATTTTATTACGATTCTTGCAATTGTTTTCCTTTAGCCCCAGCTCCTGGAGTCATGGGATTGTTGGGCTTTCTTACCACTCACTCTGCTCTTTGGAAGCCCTTCTCCTGCCTCAGGGCTTGACCAGTGAGTCCTGAACATGGAGGGCTAGTGGGCATGGAAAGCAGTGGGGCAGGGGTGGGGGAGCTGCTGCTGGGGAGGAGCCCTATGCTGGGGGCGGGAGCAACCTTCCCTCTCCACTTCAGGCCTTGCTGGCCAGGGAGCTGCAGCATGACCAGACCTCACCCTGCTGCTGCTTTTCCTGTCTTCCCCCCTCCCCCTGCCGAGGCCTGGAACCTCTGACACCCCCTCGACTTCCCCACCCCATCTTCACTCCACCCGCCCCCAGCATTACCTGTCCCCTAGGGCACCAGCTCACCCCTTTGCAGGCTGCCCCCCTGTGGCCATAGAGGGGACTGGAGCCCCAGGCTGGGCCTTGGCTTTTTAATTAAGGGTGGGGGGAGAGATTCTCTGGCTATAGCTCTCTTCTTCCCTCCCCCCCCCCCACATCTTTATTTTTAAAGTGAGCAGAAGGGGGGGGAGGGGAAGGAAGCACTGGCTTCAACAGACTAAATTAACATAAATTACCATGCGTTGGCCTCAGGTGGGGCAGCGGGACTGTACCCGGAGGGGAGGTGGCCCTTGCAGCTGCCTGTTCTGGGTTCAAGGCCGGCTCCCCAGGGCTACCTGAGCCCCAGCAAACCCCCACTGAGCCTGTGGGGCGAGCTGCCCGTCCCCATCCCCATCCCCGCCCAGGAGCACACCCGGGCTGGGAGTCTCCGGGTGGAAGCCAGTCCTAGGTTCCAGGGCCACAGGGAGCTGCGTCCGGCTCCATGGGAGAGCAAAAACCCCGGGGCCCCGAGGTGGGGCTGACGGCCTCGCCATCAGTGTCCCTGGGGCGCTGGTGGGGCCCTGCCGAGGGATGTATGGGATCTATGGGAAGCTGCACGAGCAGTAGCTGGCTGCCTTCTACAGCTGGGTCCTGAGCCCCTAAAGCCAGGGGGGAGTGAGGCCCGGGGAGGGGACGTGGGGCAGAACCCAGGTGTCCTGCTGTGGCCTCAGGCCCGGCCCCCGTCTGGCCTAGCTCACGGCGCAGCGAGAACAGACACCACAGGGGTTTGCTGAGCAGAGTTTATTGGTGAGCAGCAGCAAAGGGCTTCGAAGACAAGGTCGCGTGTGACATGCTTAAAAATATGTACCAGCGGGTGGAGCCTGCAGCTGCCCCGCCCCCACGGGCAGGGCGGAGCCAAGCCCCGCGGGCCGCTGCTCCTCTAGGAGGCCTCGTCGGACTCGGACAGGCTCCGGCGCCCGAAGTCCATCCAGCCGGGATAATCGTGGTCGTGCAGGGGGCGCAGGGCAGCGTCCTCGTGCCAGTGCCCCTCCCGGTTTGCCAGCTCTGCCGGGAGTGGGAGCAGAGACACCAATTAGCCCCCTGCCCAGAGCCCGCTGGCGGCACCCCCTGAGCTGCACCAATGTGCTGTGTGGGGAGGGGCTGGCCTCAGGGGCAACCTGGTCAGCTGTTCTTCTCCCCCCCCCCCCCCCCCCCCCCC
>NW_020664544.1:2074003-2099716 GCF_002925995.2 Terrapene triunguis
CCCCCCCCCCCCCCCCCCCCCCCCCCCGGTGAACAGAAGCCAGAACCATGAGGGCCAGGGCAAGAGTGGCCAATGGTCTCTGAGCTGTGGGGCAGCCAACCTGCCCACCCCCCCAGCACCAATCCAGTCGGGTGGAATCCCCCACGTTCCCCCCCCCAACTATCCTGGGGTGTGTGAACAGCAGCCGTGTCCCACCCCAGAGGTGGCTGCCCATCAGTGGAGGCTGGAAGGTGCGAGTGCTACCAGCGGGTTTAAAAGCGGGGGGGGGGGGGTCAGGCACCAATTACAAACGGGCTTTAAGGGCCAGGATGGGCGTGTGCCTGGCGCTGGCCCCGCTGCGGCTCCTACCTGCGTAGATGTGGGGCAGGAACTTGGCCATGAGGAGCTTCTGGTCCTGAGACAGGGCCTCGAGCAAGTCTCTCCGGACAGGGCCAGGGTCAGTCCCGCTGCTCCTGCGCTCGTCAGGGCCCGGCGCGCTGCCCAGCTGGTGGATGTCCGGCCGGGAGAGGCAGGGGGTCGCAAGGACAATGAGCAGCAGGCACAGGCACAGCTCTCCTTTCATGGCTGCAAGGGAGGAGACGGGGCTGCTGGGGGCTGGTGCTGCGCCCTGCTCCGGGCTGGGACAGAGTCCTGCTGCAGCAGCCTCCCCGGGAACGCGAGAGGGGTGGGGGGGGTCTGGTGTGCACCAGCCAGGGCGGGTCGCCCAGCCGAGGGCACGCTCAGCAGGTGCTTCAAGACACGCTGGCACTTTGGGCTCGGCACAAGGCTCTCCTCTGCCTTTGTGCCTCACACCTGGCAAAGCCCTAAGCCGGCCCCTTAACCAGCTCCCTCAACCCCTGCCAGTGCAGACAGAGCCCCCCCCCGCCACTCGGTGATATGTGGGTCAAACACAGCCGGGTATCGTGCACGCCTGATGGGTGGGGGGGGCATGCAGAGTGGAGTGAGTTTGCCCAAGGCATAGAGACCCCCCCGCCGCCCCAGCTGTTCCAGGCAGGGTCAGGGCAGCCCCCCCGATCAGTGCCAGGAGCTTTCAGAGTAAGAACAAACACCATAGTGTCAGGCGTGACACACGCAGGCCCACTGGGTCCCCCCCTCGACACCAGTTCCCACACTAGCACAGGGGCGGGGGGTTTGGTGCCCATAGCTGAACCGCTCACACCGTGCCAGGGACGGGGCTGGTCAGGGCAGCACCGGGCAAAGGGGGCACAAGGCCATTGTCGGCTGCCCACAGGGCCGAGCCGGCCAGCAGGCACTTGGCGGGGGGGAGTCCTGCAGGGGCCGAGCCTGCCCTGGTCCCTGGGAACAAGCTGCCAGGCCTGGCCCGTCTCGGCCTTTGCAGCTAACAGCATATGCCGGTGCCATTTTCTGCCCTACCAAGGCACGGGCCAGGTACTGTGTGTGAAGCAGCCAGCCCCTGGCATGCGGGGGAGGGGAGCTGTGCTCAGCGCCCCCCTTTGCCCCAGCAGCAGGATTTCGCACCTGCCATGACCCGGCCGGAGACCGAGGGCCTCGGGCAGTTGACAGTGGAGCCAGTGACACAAGTAGTTGGGGTGGAGGGACCAGGGATGCACTCGTGGGACGTGAGCTAAAGGAGACCCTAGAGGCGGCGGGTGGCACAAAGACGCCCAGCTGCAGGCGAGCCCCAGATTTGTGAGCCCCCCCCAATCATTAGCACGCCCCCCTCCCCATCACGCACAGGGGCCCCCAGCGGTCTCACCTGCTGGAGTCCGGCGGCAACGAGCAGACGCAGGAATCAGGTGTCACCTCGGGGTAGATTTTCACCTCTGTCGTGCCAGGTGACAAGCCCCTGCTTTTTAAAGGTGGTGCAGGGGGCTAGGCTCCACCCCCCTGGGTAGAAGCCCCACCTTCCAGCTCCCCAACCCCACCTCCTCTGGCTGTACCATGTGCATCACAGGCCATGTGCCCTGCGCCATGGGCGGGGGGGGGGCGTCGGGCGTCATTCAGCTTGGCTGGTCCAGCCCGAAAGGCCCAGCAGGCTGCGGCCAGGCTCTCCCGGGAGGGGGTGTCTATTAGCGTGGGGCCCAAGTCCCCCCCCCCCCCCCCCCGCGGGAGGGGGTTTGGGGGGGGGGAGGGGAACTTGTGCTGGATGCTTCCCCCCCGCCCCAAAGCGCTGGCCCGCAAAGCAGCCAAGCCATGGCTGAGAAAAGAGGCAGCGCGAGCGTGCAAAGGCCACCCAGCTGGTGGGGGCCGAGCCAGATGAGCCCCTACGTGGCCTGATGGCTAAACCCAGGTACGAGCCACTCTGACGCCTTTCCAGCTAAAGGCAAAGGCAGCGCCCCAGCCAATGCACCTCAGTTTCCCCGGCAAAGGGGGCACCTGGGCAAGTGAACTGCCCCTCCCTGAGACACCCGGCACCCCAGGGCTGGGCCAGGGAATTGGGGCAGTCAGAGGTGCAGGGTTCCCCCCCCGCCCGAACAGGGCTCCACGCCAGGGCCCTGGTCCTGCCCAGCTGAGCCAGGCCACGTCTGCTGGGTGCAGGGCGCGGCCCTGAGGCCGGGCGGCAGGACGCCCATCAGCGGGTTCCCTGGCTGGGTGGTTCAGCTGAGCCATCAGGCCTGGCTCGGCTGGGTGCAGTGATGTGTCCACTCAGCGGCACAGACCCAGGTGTCCTGGGCAAAGGCTAAAGCGGGGATCACCCCCCCCCCCCCCCCCCCCATGCGCTGCCTCGTGGCCAACCCCAGAGCGCCACTAGCGCCAGGCAGCGCGTCCCCGGGCACCGATCTCCAGCCCCCGCCCGGTGAAAGGGCACCGCGGCGCACGTGCCTGGCGCGTTCCAGAGCGGGTGACGTGCCCCCCCCCCACCGGGCGCTGCGGGGAGCAGCGGGGGTCACAGGAGGGGACCAGGCATTGCACCAGAACCCTTGTGCCCCTCCCTGCCCAGCTCACATCAGTCTGGCTCGGGCCCCAGGGTGGCGTGGGGACGGGCGCACGAGGCTGAGGGCCCCTGTGGCAGGCTGCTGGCGTGTGCAGGCCGAGCGGATGGGGCTGGGCTTAGTGCCCTGGGCTCACACACGGGGGGGGGGGGGGGGGGCATCCCCTTGTTTTCATGCCCAGCGCCCCCATGCCTGGCAGTCTCATGCCCATCCCTGGCCGCTTTGCTGCCTGTGAACCACGAAGTGGGTTCATTACTGCACCCCCCCCCCTCGCAGGCGCGTTGTCCGGGGGCACCAGAAGTGGGTCCCGCCGGCTCCGCGGGGGGCGGGGAGGGCTATGGCTGGGCTAGCTGGCACTAGGGTGACGTGCGGGATGGGTCCCAGCTGCAGGACCTCGCCCATAGGGACAAACCCACTGGCCCCCTGGTATTTTCAGTCCGCACTGGGCGTGACCCCCCCCCACACACGCCGGAGCCCCTGCGTCGCCCCAGCACCACACAGGGCAGCCGGCGAGGAGGCTGCAGGGCGGGGCACCCTTTTGTCTCATCTCCCTGTGAGGACGAGCATCCATGGGAGCTGATGGGGGGGCGCTCAGCCCTAGATGGGTTTTTAATTCCCCAGCGACCTTTTCAAATGGTAGTTTTGAAGGACTCAAGGGGGCCCTGTCCCTGGGCTGTCACCGGGGGCCTGTTGACTCTGGCAATCAGTGGGGTGAGACACACGCTTACATCCCTGCGCCTGTTTGGAGAATCGACGTGGAGCTGTTCCCAGGATCCCACTAACCGCAGAGCAGCCGCAGGTCAGTGCAGCAGCTGCCACCCAGCCACTTAATCACCAAGGGAGCAGCTGGGGGGAGGGACCAGCGTGCTCCGCAGGTGTGTGACCGCACGGGCTGCGTGTCACGTTCCCCAGCTCCCTTCCTCCCACCCGTTCTGGGGCTCAGCCGCTGGGACCCCGTCACGCCTCGGCCGCTCTGCTGAGGCTGCCGGGAAAGGGGGGCCAGTAGGATGTGGGCACCGGCCCCATGAGAAAATGGCCTGTGATTGCCCCACGGGGTGTCAGCTGGGCCTGCACTGTGCCCAGTCAGTGGCCTGGGCGTGAAACAGGGGGGAGGTCTCCATTCCCAAGCCAGCCCTGCCAGGCACCCGGCAGTGGTGTTTGGGCGCCCGGCTGAGACGCAGGACGAACCTGCCACCGGAGGCGGGGAGTCGCTCGCTGCCTGGCTGCCCTGAAACAACCAGGGACACAGCCTGGCGTTGGCAACGCTGCCCTGGGCTCACCTGCGCCCGGCGAGCCGGCTGCTCTCTAGCATCCCCATGGCCACACGAGCCATTGGGCCACCCTGGTCTGCCGCGCGCTCGCTGCTCCCATTGGTCAGGGCCCAGGCCAAGATTTCAGGCAGCAGCTGGGCCTGCCTCTCATTCGGCGCGGGCCTGGTGGGCGTACGGAGAAGCTGAGCTGCGCTGGAGAGTGGGAGTGGGCCGATCACTCGGCCAAGGCTGGAGCCACTCAGCGCAAAGCCCCTTTGAACTCGGTGGGGGCAGGATTTCACCCACAGCTGCGCCACCAGAGCTGGGTTTTGTTTTTTCCCACAAGCCTTTGTTTAGCCTGAATTCCTCCCCCGTCCTCTGCGGAGACGCATCCTTCAACCCCAATCCTTAAAGGGTAGGGCAGCGGGTGGGGACCCAGGAGAACTAGTTCTACTCCCAGCTCTACCAGTGACCTAGGGTGAGTCACGACTCCCCTCTCTCCAAAACGGGGATATGGGACTGAACGGGGCCTGGATCACTTGCCAGTTGCCCTGCTCTGTTCATTCCCTCTGGGGCACCTGGCATTGGCCATTGTCAGAAGACAGGACACTGGCTAAGTGGCCCATCGGTCTGACCGTTCTTACGCTGCTGACTCTGAGCGCCTTTGCTCTGCGCCCTGAGCTTGGCTGCTCAGAGTTAGGGATTATTGCTGTGAAGCTCCTGCAGGTTCCAATGGCAGCGCATCCACCAGGTATGACCCGAGGCCGTTCTCCTGCTGGAGGAGGAGCTGTCACACTCTTTGGGTGGCTGGAGTTTTCCCCTGTTGCTGCCTTGCTCCTCTGTTTCTTGACATTCTCCGGTTGACTCCTTGTTTGCCCTCCAACCTCGGTCTCCCGTCCCTCCAGGGTCTGTCACATCCCATCAGCAGGACTTCACCCAGCAGGTCTCACGCTGTGTAGAGACTTGTCCTCTCTGACGAGCCAGCCTCTGGCAGCAGCCCCCTCTGGAGACAGGATCCCAGACTGGCTGGCCCCGGCACACACATCCCAGCCCCCGGCAAGTCCCATGTGGCAGTGAAAACGCCAGGATGGGGTTGACGGGACACCTGGGATTGGGGGGGGTGTTAATTGGGGGGGATTAGGGAGAAAAGCTCCAGGCAGACTCAGGACATGGGAGGCAATATTCTGAATGGGGCATTTGTCTTGGTGCACGTCTCTGCTCTGCTCCCAGGACTGGTATGTTACCAGTTCTCAGAGCACTGTCCCCATTTCCATGGTGTTTGCGAGGCATGACAGTAACCTGGAGTGTGAACGAGCGTGTCAGCGGCAGCTGGATTTGGAGGTCATTTAAACTAACGACTGGAGACAGCTCCAGCTGCTGTGAAAAGGGATCGGGCTAAGATATAGGGGAAAGATGAGAGACGTCACCCGGCCCCTCTGAGGTGGGGCGGGATCATTATCCTCACAGAAGAGCACAGGGAGATGAAGCCTCTTTTCCAGGGTGAGACAAAGACCTGGGAACCGAAGCTGGGCTCCCCGCCTCTGGCTCTGCCTGTGCATTAAGACATGAGCTGACCCACAGCTAAGGCCAGGAAGAAAGTCCTCTGATGGGCCAAGCTAACTCAGGCATCGCGGGGTAGCTAGTGGCCAAGGATACTGCCATGGGCTTAGGTGCATTCTGGGAGGTTCTCAGCTTGCCCCCCAACTCATCTGGAGTTGGCCACATTCAAAACAGGCTCCGAGCAGTGCAAACATTCTTTAAACAAAATCTTTCCCGTTTGGCTCCCAGGACAAACAGGATCTGACTGGCCGGGAAGGTATCAAGTGCTAATGCTTCGCCGCAATCGATGCCTTGCTCCCTGGAGCACTTCCTACAGGCAACACAAACAAATTGTTCTGCAATTATCGGCCCCTAATGCCGCCGATCTGGGCTAAATGAGCCTTTCCGCTGATCTGACTCAAGTGCTGCTGTCACCTACGTTGTCAATTTTCACTGGAAAGTCCCGGTGACACTGGATGCATCTGAGGAGTGGCCCACGGGCGTGTGCTGCTTATTTCCCCTTGGTTCATCAGCAGGTAAGTAAATATTTGGCCACCTGCACTGTCCCTGTTTGGTGAGTTCCCAGAGGCCCTTGGTGGCAAAGGCAGCCAGCCGGGTCCCTCTCCCAGGCGTAGGGCGTGAAAATCAAGTCCCACAGTTACTCTCTTCTGGTGAGCAAGTGGCTCCCTCTTGTGTTCGAACAGCACTACTGCAGTCAATGACTAAGGCCTTGTCTAAAGGGGAAACAATGTCACTTGGGAAGGGGTTCAAACTAAACCCCAAAAAAAGCCCCTTATACAGGAATAAGAGCGTCCACACGGGAGTCAGACCAGTGTCTCTCTACCCGTTTCGTTACACTGCTAGAACTGGAATAACTTTCCCATGTAGCTAAGCGCTGACGGCTCTGATTTTTGCAGCAGGGAAGCCCAGCAGCAGAATCAGAATCCCATTGTGTTAGGCTGGCACAAAAGATGTAGTCAGGTAACCAGTTCCACCAGCATTAGCTGAAGATAGCGCGGCCAGGGCATCACAGGAGGAGAACAGGCTTTTATGAGCCCCGAGCAGAGTCCGTTTCAGCCAGCACGGCTAGCAAATTCTTAAAACCTGCAAAGGGGGGTTGTGGGGCTTGTTTGGAAATAATTAAAATTGGGCTGATGCATGTTCTGGTATAGTTATGACTAGTGGGAGGCCTGGAAAGAGATTTCCTTCTTGATTGGTTCTTTAACTTTAAAATATGAAGTCAGCCCTCCTCTCGTTTGCTGGCAACTCTCTCGGGAAGCACAGGGATGTTCATTAACTGAAGGCCATCAAATCTCCGAGACTTTTTTTCCTTGCCATAAACTCTAGTGGTTAAAACAGATTGAAATCCTGGGCCAGGGGGGATCAATGGCAAAACTCCCATTGACTTAAATAAGGCCAGGATCTGAGCCAGAGTTTTAAGCAGCCCAGGTTAAAATCACTCCTCTCCACCTCATGAAAGACCTGCATTTCTAAAGGTGAAAAGACCTTCTATGCCTTGAGGTTTTTACTCACGAAAGCTTATGCCCAAATAAATCTGTTAGTCTTTAAGGTGCCACCAGACTCCTTGATGTTTTTATGCCTTCTTTATAGATCAGAGAGCAGTGTTAACAAGGGCCCTAGCCCAGTGTTTTTTTCCCTGGAAGGGGTTATTAGTAACAGGTAGCCATTTGCCTGATGTTCATGTCTGGCAACCATACAATTACTCTCATGTGGCCACCTCAGCTTGAGGTTGGGTCTCTGGGACACCTGATTTCACACTTATGCTGTCAAGTTTCCACCATGTGGAACATCCCATTTCCCAACCCCAGGAAAACGGCTCCCACCCTTGGTACTTGGCAGACAGAGACTTAGAGCTCCCCTAGGCAGGTCTCCTCCTCCAGCCCCAGGCAGGGCCACTGAGGGATGAAGGTTAAAAGATGCACTGTTGTAGCCTCGTGAGTCCCAGGGAGGTCATCTCTTTTCTTGGACCAACTTCCATTGGAGAGAGAAGCCATTGAGCTTACACCGAGCTTTTCTTCAGACTACACTTGACTGACTGAGCTCGAAGTGGCAGGGGGAAGGGAACCAGGGCTATGTTCATCATTCCACCACACTCCCAGCTGCAGCTTAACGCTGGTGATGGTCCTAGATCTATTTTAATACATAAAAGTTACTTAAACTTGGCTGAGAGTCCTTATCCCCGACTCCAGGAGGCTTTTAGCCTCTCAGTGCTTGCTAGGCTCTGCATTGCAGGGAGCTCACAAGGAAGGACAAACAACGAAGCTGCCAGGCATCTGCAGGGTACGGATTGAGCAGTCACCACTCTGTCGCACGACGGGGTGCTCTAGAAGCACTTTACTCCATAAAAGCTCATTTGCATCATAGCTACCCTGGGTGAAGACTAGTCCTTGCCACTTCAGACGCTCCCAACCTCTCTTCACTTTAGCATGAGAATATTCTTCTTCTGTTCCATCAATTAAAGCACAGGGCACAGAGGTGGCTATTGCATCACACTGATTTTGTGCACAGGTGCAGCTGAGTGAGTGAAGACCTTCCCAGCCCTTGATGAATGATAAACATCTCCTGCCCCTTTTTCAATCCTGGCCCAAGCACACACCATTCCCCTAGGAACAGAAAGTCATTGTTCTAACTCACTGCTTTTGTAAGAGATTCCCTGCTGCTGTGTGTAACTGTAGCCAAGCTCTCAGGAGAGGTTTGTAAAGCAGGCAGAGCGCTCCACTGGGAAAATAGGTCTGACATCAAAGGCTGTTTCAGGGAAGCCAGTCAGACATGGCTGTAATTTAACAAACAAGAAAGTCAGGCAAAAAGCAGATAGCTCCCAGCTCTGCCTGTGGAGCGGATTCAGCACCACCCCCAACACAACCTCCATCTTTTTCTCTCTCTCCTTTCAGGTTACATCCCTCCTCAGTGGTGTGAGGCACATGCCAGGCCGAGCCAGGAGTCTGGCAGTGTTCTGATCCATTATGGTAAATCCTCTCTAGCTTTTGCACTCTGTTGGCAGATGTCTAACCCTGGAACACTTCTTCCTCCACTCAACAAAAGAGCCTTTCACCCTAGATAAAAACTCATTGTGCTCCAGCTAAGCTTCAAGCCGCATTCCTGAGCAATGTCTGTATTAGACACATCCACAAGCCACCACTAACCAACTCCAAGATTTTTGCTGCTTACAAAGGTGGGCACGTTTCTTTTATTGGACTGACTTCTGTTGGTGAGAAGCTTTCAAGCCACACAGCTCCTCTTCAGGTCTGGGAAAAGGACCAACATGGCTAGTTACACTGCATATCACACTACATGGTCAGCCTATTAACTCAGGCCTCTGTCCACACTAACAATTCAACACTACAAACATGGCTACCACATTTTGACTTAGCTACAGTATTGAGGTAACACAGTGGGGATGGTAGGAGGAAATTCCCACTCAATCCCGTATGGGCTGAGGCAGTAGCCCCAGGAGGGCTCACTAACTTTTCACAGAAATCCCATCCGAGCACCTCCCTGGGAAGGGGTGTCCAGATGTTTGCACAGCAACGGCTGGGGACTATCAATTGCTCACAGGGGAAAGGCGGAGGAAGATCATTTTGTAATGCTATTTAACCATCGGG
Source organism: Terrapene triunguis (assembly GCF_002925995.2). NCBI lineage: Eukaryota > Metazoa > Chordata > Testudines > Emydidae > Terrapene > Terrapene triunguis. The sequence goes on from NW_020664544.1 coordinate 2,083,310, forward strand.
AAGAACCATGTAACTAGACCGCTATCTAAAAAACAGGCTGCCAAGGGACCAGATCATTATTAAAGCAGCAATGGTGTGAAGTCCCAACGCACTGCCTGTACAAGAGGATGACACTTAATGGTACTCATGTGGGTGTAATCTTTTAAATGAAGCTTCCGAACAAGCTGCTGCCTCAATTCTTTACAGGGGGTGGGATTCGCTATCCTAATGAGGAAGTGAGGCCAACACAACAGGCTGAGTCACTGTTCGCCACTTTGTTCACTGCTTTGGCTGACAGATTAGGAAAGAGGAAGTAATTGCTTTGTGCTAAATCAGCACAAAGTTGGTGCACAAACACCAGCCTATAGAAACAGGAAGGCAAGGCTCATATTGCAGCTTGCAGTTATCATTGATTCAATGCATGTTTCCTCCAAAACCATGCGCTACACTACAGCTGTATTTCCATGGTGCCTGCCTGCAGAGGCCTACATACACTGTACTGACTAGCGTCAGATCACCGAACAGCCTGGCTGAGGCTCAGTACAGCAGAGCCCTCATTTGCTTGTCAAGGGACATGTCCTCCCCTACTCACTATGGGAACTGCTTCAAGGCTCCTGTCTGACTTAGGGTCACTCTGCAGTGTTGTTCTAACTGTTGGTCTCAGGACAACAAGGCAGTGAGACAATCCTTTATTGGATCAACTTCTGTGGGTGAAAAGTTTTGCACTTACAAAGAGCCCCTCAGGTCTGGGAAAGGTACTCCGTGTCACCCCTAATACAAGGTGAACAGAAGCTGGTCCAATTAAAGATCCACCTTGTGTGCAGTGTCAAGGTCTGTTACTGCCAGTCCTAGAAATGGGAGGTTGTTTGATGGCTGTGGAGAGCTATGGGAGCGGATGCAACAAAGGAAGCCACCTGGACTTTGGTAAGTCACCTCTCAAAAGTCATTTCCCACCCCCAGTAGAGCAAGCCAATTAGCTTGACTGGCATATGGTACATATGGCCCCAAATTTAGACAGCAGCAACTAGAGACCCTCTGGCTCAAACAGGAAATTGAATCCACCAGACAGATGTTTTTGAAAACCATTTTTATTTAAATAAGGGTTTAAATACATTACATACAACATTAAAACTGAAACGAAGAATCTGTTGCTTCACAGGGCATTGGGCAGCAGTTACTAGTAACATGTAAGCTCTGCAGCTCTATCTACAATGATCCAAAATTGATCCCTTGTCAAAAGTTTAACCCAAGGTAATGTTTCCTTTGAGCACTCTACTCCCGTATCTTTGGGTTTAATGATACCAACAGCTGACTTGGCCTGAGGTCGAGACATTCAGCCTTGGAGAAGTCCTTCTTCCAGATATCTCCTAAGGCAGATTTCTTCAGTTACTCTTCTTGGTCAGTCAGTTTGCAGCCAGACCTTGACACCTCCAGAAGCAGGCCCTGCCTACAGGATGCTATTTCCCCATTCAGTGTCACAGCTCATGTTTGGTGCCTCATGCCATGTAGGACCACAACAGGCACCTCAAGTATTAAAGTCCATTTAAATGGAAAGGAAGCTGGACTGAAGAGAGATTCAGACAGTCTCTGGACAGACATGTTGAGTCCCTGGACTTAACACAAACTTCTGGTTATTTTTAGCTTCAGGCTGGACACTTGCCTGATTTACCTTGGTTTAAATGAGGGACAGCAAGACGAGACAGCATGGCTCTTGCCAGTTTATTACATCGCTGAGTTACACTACTAGTCCAGACTAAACAGCGGACTTCAGATGGTTACATTACACAATCCAGCTGGCTTTAAACTTATGACAAGGGACAGAATGGGATTTTACTCATCGCAAGGCAGTCCTCTCACTTAAAGCATCAGAGATCCACAGGCACTTAAAACCCATGGACCTTCAGCTGGTCGTCTTTAGCCAGACCAATCTGTGAAGAAAAAAGGAGACATGATCATGCCTTACAGAACACTAACCTGGTGGACTTCTGACATTCAGATACTGCCTAAGTAGGACACAGGAAAATTTCCAAAGCTACAACTTCAAGAACTAGGCCAAGTCCCCACAAAAGCAAGAACATCAATACGCAGTTTGACAAAAATGCAGGTAATTTATTTACTGAGTACCTCTCCACCCCCTCTTCTGATTCTTATTCTACCTTTCGGTATGAGGAAGTACTAGACCCAACACTAACAGCTCATTAAACCACAGCATATGGAGGCATCTCTTCAATTATAAAGACATTACAGTAAGGGTGATAAACAGTAAACAATCTGCTAAGTTCTGGAGCACCAGTTCTAGAAGGGAAGGTCATACCTCGATGAGGAACTGGCATATGTTCTTGCGCTGGTCACCTTGCAGCTGAATCACTTCTCCATATTCCGGGTGTTCAATCACAGTACCATTGCAAGCAAATTTCTACAAGTAGAAAAACCACATTTTGCCAACAATGCAGTGCAGTCAGGCGTCAGCCTGTCCCACGATGCAGGAAGCCAGGCACACCCCACACAAGGCCATCTTTCCATACGGAAACACAGCAAGGATTCGATGTGCTTGGTTCTGTTCCTGGCACTCAGGATTTTTTTTTAAAATCAAAGGTTTGTATCTAGTCCTCTCAGAGGCTGGAGACTTCAGTTTAACAGCAGCTCCGCAGCCAATGTTTATCCTCGTGTGCCCCCAACAGGCAGCTCAAAGCACTTTGACCCCTATTAGTTTGGAAGCATTCAAGCTTCACCCCCCCCCGTCCAGCAGCCCCCCCTTCACCCCCTGGTAACCCCCCCTCCACCCCACCTCACTGCCCGGTAACCCCCGCGGCACCCCCCCCCCCCCCCCCAGAAACCCCCCCCCCCCCCCCCCGGCAGCCCCCACCTTCTTGAAGGCCTTCACCAGTTTCTTTTTATCGTAGTCATCCGCGATGCCCTGGACCGTGGTGAGGGTTTTGCGGCCGTTGCGCTGCTGGATCCTTATATGGATGTAGTCCTCAGTGCCGCCAGGGAGCAAGTCATCACCCTTACTTGCATCAGCAAAGGGGTCTGCGGGCGAGAGCGCGCGCGTGAGCCCCGCGGCCGCCCGCAGCGGCGCGCGCAGGCCCCGCCCGGCCCCGGGAATTGCGCCACCGCTGGCCCCGCCCCCGACCAACCGACGCCGTCGGAACCCGCGCTCGCTATTGGGCGGCGGCCGCGTCTGTCGCGGCAAGGCCCGCCCCTCCCGCTGACGCAGCGATCCGGGGAATTGTAACTGCGCCACTGGGAGGCGCCGCCCCCGGGAGGGCTCGGAGCGGCCCCCCCCCCCGTTCCTCCGCCGCAGGAGGGGAGGGGCCCGCGAGCGGCCCTGCCCCGCCCCCCCGGCCTCCCCGCTCTAAACCGCCGCGCCCCGCGCGCCCCCCCCGCCCCCGGCCGGGCCGCTCACCGAAGGAGTGGAGGTTCTGGATAGCGGACATACGATACGCTTCCCTTCCCTCGGTGGAGGCGGCGGCGGGAGCGGGCGGGCGGCGGAGGCCGGGCAGGGAGGGCGGCAGCGGCTCGAGCGGGTCTCTCTCAGGAGGGTGATGCTCTCGCTGTGGCGGCTCGAGACCGTGTCAAGGGGGCGGGACTGGCGCCGCCTGCTTATATAGCCGCCCCTTGTGACGCCAGCGCGCACGGGAAGCGAGGGCTGCGATTGGCTTGGGGCGGGATACGTCACCGCGCACGGAGGGGGAGCCCCGGCGTGATTGGCAGGGGTGGGGCCGGGCGCCTGCGCGCTGGGGCCAGGGAAGGGGCTTGGCGCATGCGCATTGAGGGGGGACCGCGGGCGTGTGGTGTGGAGCATGCGCAATGGGACGGGAGTGGCCTCAGTGGGACAGGGCCGCAGGGTGGGGGAGGGGAGCCGGGGCCTAATTCCTAAGCGCTGGGCCGGGGCCTTGTCCCCCCTCCCGAGCCCAGCGCCGACCTCCGGCCCCTCCCCCGAACACGCCTCTGCCCCTCCCCCACCCCCTCCGTCCTCCCCCCTCAGCCCCTCCCCCACCCCCTTGTCCCCCAATGCCCCCCTGAGCCCCCCCCGCCTTGCCCCCCCCCCACCTGCGGTTGCCAACCCGGCCGGGGGGGCCTGGAGTCGCCAGGAATTAACGCTTGTGTCGTGTGGTGAAATCTCCAGGAGTAAAGCCAACCACAATCGGCGCCCTACAGCGCCCCTCTTAGTGCCCCCCGCCCCCCGCTGCCCGGGGACTGGCCCTGCCCCAGCCCCGAGCCACGTTCTGCTCCCAGCCGGCCCTGCCCGGCCCGGCCCCCCAGCGCCACTCCAAAGGGCACAACCACAGGTGCCAACTTTCGCGCGGTAAATAAGCCCCCCGACTTTCACAATAAGCCAGAACTCAAGTGAATCCCATTTCAAAACAAGCCAGTCCCTGAGAACCCCGACACTCTGTGACGAGATCCCCCGGCCTGCAGTCTGGGACTGGGGTGGGCCCGCTGTGCACCCCTGACTCTCCCCCCCCACACACCTGGCCCCTGCTTGCTGGAAGCAGATCAAACAAAAGAAGCAACAAGCTACAACAAGCTACAAGCCAGAAACTAGCCAACAAGCAACTCGCAAGCCAATTAAGCCAAAAACGAGCCCCATTTCTGTGTTTTTTTCGTGGGTTTGGCATGTCTGGACACAACAGCCCCACACTGGAAGCACGTGGTGCCCCCCCCAGTGTGCCGGGGACATGCTGCGCCGTGTGTCCATCTCCACCAGAGAGCAGCACGAGCAAAACGTGCTGACCCACCCGGCAGAGGGTTTGGAGGGGACTGAAGGTCGTGGGTAAAACCAGGATTTCATGGGAGCTGTTTATTGTTATCACTGATAATTTTGAGGCTCCCAAAAGCAGATGAGAGACAAGGTGGGTGAGGTAATATCGTTTATTGGACCGACGTCTGCTTGTGAAAGAGGAAGAGCTCTGTAAGCTCAAAAGCATATATCTTTCATCAACAGACGTTGGTCCAATAAACGATACTACCTCACCCACCTTGTTTCTCTAATATCCTGGGACTTACCTGGCTACATGAACACTGCAGGAAACGCAGAGGAAGGTATGATCCTGCGCCAAGAATCTCAACCAATTAAAACTCTCAGAAAAATGTGCAGTGGCCAAATGCTGCTTTGACAAGGAGACCCCCTGAGCTGTGTCTCCCCTCCTGCAGCGCAGGAAACTTTCTTCTGAACCTGTTTGGAAGCGTACAGACGCTGAAAGCAGGAGAGGCAGATGGCTTGTGGAACAGAACAGAAGACGTGTAGGATGCAGCATAGCCTCCACTGCTTACAGCTCCATCCCCAACGGATTTTATTTCAGCAGAGGCTGGAGTGTTTACTTTTGTTACTCAGATCCCACGATGGTGACAGGTGTAGTGTGAAACCCAGCAGGCAGATAGTGATTCAGAGATGCTCTCTTCCAAGGCTGACTTTCCAACACAGCCACAAACCAGTAACAACAGTTGATCTTGTCACTCTTAAAAGCACCTATGGGGTCCAGCAGCCTCGGTGTTGGTCATTAATACCATCTCGAGCTTGTCAGATCGCAAGCAAAGCACTGCTGGGTCTCTAGTTAGATCTTCAGGGTACCCCAAGCTGCTGCAGGATGAGGTGTCACTGATTCTCTTTGAGCCAGGATTGACCAGAGTGTCATAGGGTGGTGCTGGGGGCACTTCGCTGCTGTCTTTCAGCTAACCCGGCCCCAAAAGGGGAATGCTCATTAAACATATAGCATTAGCCCTGTTCTTACTAAATTCCATTTCAGGCAATCGTATTTTGACCAACTGAAATTCCCCCTGGCATTTCAACTGCCTACAGTAGAACCTCAGAGTTACAAACACCAGAGTTATGAACTGACCAGTCACCCACACACTTTAATTGGAGCTGGAAGCACAGACTCAGGCAGCAGCAGAGACAAAAAAATATATACAGGACAGTCCTGTGTTAAATGTAAACTACTAAAAAATACAGGGAAAGTTTTAAAAAGGAAGATTTGACAAGGTAAGGAAACTGTTTCTGTGCTTGTTTCATTTAAATTAAGATGGTCAAAAGAAGCATTTTTCTTCTGCATTGTAAAGTTTCAAAGCTGAATTAAGTCAATGTTCAACTGTAAACATTTGAAAGAACAGCCATAACGTTTGGTTCAGAGTTACAAATATTTCAGAGTTACGAACAACCGCCATTCCCGAGGCGTGCGTAACTTGAGTTTCTACTGTAAATCTCTCCACTTCCTGTCCTAAACTGTGGTGTAGCATTGCTGGCACATTCCACTCCAGAGGTAGCTGTGTGAATGGTGGGTGAATTGATTGCTACATACATGTGCCGTTGAAATATCGCAAAGCAGCAGCTTTCTGAGCTCCGCCAGTGACTCATGATACCCTGGACAACACATCTCACCCAACATCGTCTGCTCAAGCTGTGACACCAGAAGCAGCTCCTTATAAACTGTAATTACAGTCAGCGTAAACAGACTCTACTGCCCTCCAAACTGCAGTGTGGCATTGCTGAAAACAACTCATTGGGCGGGATTTTATGACCAGCAGAGGCTTATGCTGGGTTGGTCATTCCATCAATTAATCCACCACCCTCTGTCTGTGGCCCTTGGAAGTGACAGAAGGGCTGTTGGGGTGAATCTATCACCTTGGGCTCATAAGAATCTGCTAAGCTCCGATCACTTGTCAGCAAGAATTAGTTGTCTCAGATCAAATCCTTTCCCCAAACCTTGTGTGGATGGGCCTGTTGTTGCTGAACGCAATTCAAAAATAGAAGCACCTAATCCTGTTTCCAGGTCCTTCTAATCCAGGGGCTAAGAGGCTGGATCTCAGCAGTCTGTACTAGCTTCAGTTATCAAAAGACGATGTATAGCTTTCCCGTTGTCTCGTGGTAGCCACAACCCCCATTCCCAGCCTGGTTGGGAAGTGTCTCCCCACAGTGCAGCCACCATTTGGAGTAAAACTGGATGGAGTTTAATTGTGGGTTATTCTTCTTTGCAACTGAACTTCACATCCAGCTCCTGGTGTTTTATTTTTTTTTAAATACACTAACAATTAGAATCAAGTAATAGAAACAAAAACCATCCAGCTCCACAGAAATAACCCCCTGCCTCTGAGGAGCAGTTACATTGGAGGAAACGGACTGACACCCCCCTGCCGCCCAGCTAGGGTGGCCAGACAGCAAGTGTGAAAAATCGGGACGGGGGTGGGGCGTAATAGGAGCCTATACAAGAAAAAGATCCAAAAATTGGGACTGTCCCTATAAAATCGGGACATCTGGTCACCCTACGCCCAGCGCTCCTGGAGCCATTTGGGGCTATTGCATTGTATGGATTGCACTGAGGTTTGCTGAACCTGCAGTTCATCAGTCCCTCACACATCTCTGGAGCCCTCAGCTTTCCTGATGTGGCTGTTTTACTCTGGTAGGAATTCACTGAGAGAATATTTTGCTACAGGAGTCAGTGGCTGTGCTGCCGCCTTGTGGCACCTGTAAGCAATGACGTTATTTAGGGATTGCATCATCCTTGGTAGTTCTATTAATTTTTATAAATCATAGAATCATAGATTTGAAGGTCAAAAGAGACCACTGTGGTCATCTAGTCTGACCCACTTCTCCAACTAGCGTCGACACGTGTCCAGCCTAGAGGTGCTCCACAGCTAACTACTGGTTTTACCATACAGAGAGGTGGGCACACCTCAGTGCATTTCATTGTCCGTGCCTGGTATTTCTAAGGCATCTGTCCTCTTGGATTGTTTCTGTGGGATGGCTTCATGGGAGATCCTGCTCTGTTTTCTTCTGAAATGTGAATTTGCCGTACCAGCATCCGGAATAAACAGATGGTGCTTTTGTCTCGGATAATGTGCCTGCTTTTCTGTTCATACTTTCCCTCCCCAGATATCATATCTGGCAGCATCCCTTCCGCAGTCTCTAGATGGTAAAGACATAATTATACATGTGTATAGTGTCTCTCAGCTAGACAGGTCCCCAAATACTTTACATCGTGTGAACAGTGGGATCATCCACTTCTGAGGTGGCCCCTGCACTGTGACAGCAAAACTGCCCAATGGTGTTTAAGATGGAAAGGGAAGAACCACTGAAGCTACAGAGGGAATTTAGGCTGGCAGGGTTGGTAATTACCAAAGTTGGGGAACGTCCAACACTCCAACTCTTGTGAAAGGTGCCATGGAATCAAATCTTTTAATGACCATAATTGATCAGGGCCTGAGTTTTACATCCCATCTTAAGCTTACCTCCAGCAGCACTGCTGTAGTGACGCCCATGGAAAAGCACCACCTCTAGAATGACCACAGTCACTTCCTATAGCAAATGGATTCTCTTGGTTCCTGTCTCTACAGTGCCCATCAGAGCGGTCTAGACACTAAGAACTTCAACAGAGCAATCCACCAGCTGTAGCTCCAGTCCACGGGCTGACCGCATGGACTGATCCCTTGTCCCAACCTTTGTCAAGCCATCTTGGAAGTCACTAGACTGTATTCTTAGAGATTTGGGGAAAAGGAGCCAATTGACCTCTCCCGGCTGTTCCAATAAAGACCTTTGGAGTGGTAAAACGAAGAGCGAGGCAGACTCAGAGAGCGCGTCGCGGTTCAGAGCTACCCCTACAGCTGGCTGGAAAACGGCAACGTGAACATTTTAGTTGAAATATTGTCCCCTTTTTTCAACGTGAGTTTTCCAGCCAGCCCTGGGTCACAGGCCACTGCGGTGATCACAGGCACTGCCCACCTCTCTCGTACTGCTGGCATCAGGGCACAGGTTACTTCGCAACCATAAAGGCTAGAAATGTATTTATTTTCTGCCAAGCCAGATGGGAAATGCCCTCCCCACGCACCCTGCAGGGAAAGTTTCTGTCTCACTTGTTTGACCCTTTGCTTTGTGCAACTTAGTGACCTCGAGGAGTTCCTTAACCAGTTAACCTGGAATCTGTTGTGATATCTGTTAGAAGAGACATTCCTCGGTGGGAAGTATTTGTCCAGCAGTGTCCACAAGGTGGCACTGTTGATCTCCCTTGCGAGATCAATTCTGCCATCCAAACTTCTGTATCAGATGCATGTGGATTCAAAACTGAATTAAATTGGTGCAGGATCCGTTTACACATAATACTTGGCAAATTACCACCTCTATCTGCATGCAGGCCTAAGTGGTTGAAAAGAGGGCCAGCTCCAGGCACCAGCTTGGCAAGCAGGTGCTTGGGGCGGCCACTTCGGGGAGGGGCGGCACGTCCAGCTATTCAGCAGCAATTCGGCGGACGGTCCCTCACTCCCGCTCGGAGTGAAGGACCTCCTGCCGAATTGCCACCGCAGATCGCAATCCCGGCTTTTTTTTTTTTTTTTTGGCTGCTTGGGGGGGCCAAATACCTGGAGCCGGCCCTGGTTGAAAAGCTCTGTACTTGGGAACTTGGCGATGTGGAGCCTGACAGCGTTGTTTTAAGGGCACCATTCGTGATAGCCCAGGCCCACAGCAATGTGTAACCAGTAACACCTGCTTTTGGCTTAGACACATCAAGGACGTGGTGAATTGGACTAGGGATGCCATAGCCAGAGAGATGTTATTTATGAGCTGTGAATGATACAAATGGACACTACAGGGCACCAGCTAGCAAGGAAACAAACTCCTCAACAGGGTAGGAAGACTGACTTTATCTGCAAAGTTCCTGTTAGAAAGAACAGAGACGCGGCTCTCTAGGAGTGGGGTGTAGAAGAGATCTCCAAAGAGGAACTTTCCATCTGCTTATCGAGAAGCATTGGAAACAATCCCGCATTCACAGCCCAGCATCCCGCAACAACCCTACAATAACAGACTAGCATGCGCAGTCCAGCAGCTCTCGTCTGCAACATGATGCTGAGATGCCCACACAACGCAGCTGGTGAGCTGTGACTGCTGTGTATCATGCTGTTCATTACAGTCTCACGCTGAGATCATAAGAGCAGCCAGACTGGGTCAGAGCAAAGGTCCATCCAGCCTAGTATCCTGTCTTCTGACAGTGGCCAATGCCAGGTGCCCCAGAGGGAATGAACAGAACAGGGAATCACCAAGTGATCCATCCCCTGTTGCTCATTCCCAGCTTCTGGCAAACAGAGGTTAGGGACACCATACACTTCCCTTGGCTCCACCACCTGCTGTTGTATCTCCCTGTGACCCCTCATCACACACTTAGGCCTGGTGGACACACTAGAAAATTAGGTCGGCATAACGATGTCGCTCAGAGCTGTGAAAAATCCACCCCCCTGAATGGTGCACTTAAGCCAGCCTAAGTCCCTGTGGCGACCGTGCTAGGAGAACAGAAGAATTCTTCTGTCACCCTAGCTACTGCCAGTCCGGAGGTGGATTACCTACGCCGACCGGCGAACTACAGATACACTGACACTGGTGCAGCTGCGCTGCTGTAGCATTTTGAATGTAGACAAGCCCTTAGGTTGCAGGCTCTTCAGAGGCAGGAACCGTGTTTTTGTTATGTCTACGTACAGCACCTAGCGCAGGGGGGCCTGATCCCCAGTTGAGGCATGTAGGGGTTACTGCAGTACACGCGCCCAGCCCAGTACTCTGCAAACACGTAACGGAGGAAAAAGAAGTCAAACGAACACTCCCATTCCAAGCCCCTTGAAACTCGTCACGTATTGTAGGAAGGGGGCGGGGGGACTGGTTTATGTGTAGCGTTAGCTGAACTAGCCAAGTGCTTGTGCAATGCAGTTTGAAGCCATTTGCAGTGCCAGGGAATTATTGCTGATGAACCCCAGGGAGGGCAGGTCGAGCTCCGCTCCAGTTCAAGGAGGATGTTGACAAACTGGCAAAGGGTCAGGGACAAGCCATGAGAATAATCAAAGGGCTGAAAAACGTGCTTAGTAGCGACTCCAGGAACTCAGATGAAGCAAAGAGCAGATGAAGGGGCGAGTTGACCACAGCCCATGGGTACCTGCGGGGAACAGAGATTTGAGAGTGGGCTCTTCAGTCTAGCAGACGAAGGTCACCTGAGCCAGTGGCTGGGAGCTGAAGCCAAAGAAATCCTGTCAGGAAACCAGGTGGAGACTTTGAACAGGGAGGATCAGTAACCCCGGGAGCAGTATCCCAAGGGGGGGCAGGGGGATTCTCCCTCACTGGCCACTTTGAAATCCAGATTGGCTGTTTGTCTAGCAGCTCTGCCCTCGTGGGAACAGGAATGAAGTCAGGGCAGTCCCAGGGCCTGTGTTACACGGGAAGTCACAGGGGTCCCTTCTGGCTTTAGAATCGAGGAATTTATTAAGCCTCACATTTCCCCTGGCCACCTAGTTTTTCTGCAGAAATATTTTCAGCTCCTCCAGCCACCTCGGTGGCCTCAGCGGCTGCTGTTTGCCGGTGGCTGCTGCTGGGCCAGCTGGCTTGGCTGGTTCCGGTGCCTGTACGTGTCACTGGCTGGACGTGGCTGCAGGCCACTCGCCGTCCGTACACACCAGACAGGTGGAGGCAGGTACCGAGGGCAGGCAGCGTGTGTGCCCCTCAGTGCCCCAGCTGGAACCAGAACCAGAACCAGAACATACCGGCAGGCCGGGCCTCCAGCCCTGCTTTGCATGGGGCTGAGAACAGAAACAATTCCTCAGGCACCAGCCCCACTGGTTCACCTTGTTAGAGCCACATCTACTGCCCCAGGAATGCAGGACAGGCCCTGGCTGGGGGCAACTAAACTAGTGCTAGATTAACCCTTTCTCTGCCGGCTCTCCACCACGCCTGCTGTATGGAATGGTAGGGCAGCGCCACAGGTCTGTTCGACAGAAACAAAGCTGGTACCTTCAGCAGCACAGCATGTGGTTAGAGCACTGGAAAGGGACTCAGGAGACCTGGGTTCTTGGCCTCTGGCCTGCTGGGTGACTTTGGGCAAGTCACTTCCCCTATCCGTGCCTCAGTTTCCCCATCTGAAAATAATGATACTGGCCTCTGTAAAGTGCTTTGAGATCTACGGATGAAAAGGACTAGAGACAAGCTAGGGGTTATTGTTACCTGGGTAAACCTGGAATAATTAGCAGCACTCAGGTTCCTCAGCCAGCTTTTGGCTTCCTGTTGTTTCTCTTCCGCAGTTCAGACACGGCCTCCAGGCTCAAACATTCTCACGAACCAGCTTTTCTTCCCCAGCATTCTCTCTGTCACCTCCTCTCTCCCGCCCGCCCGGCCTTGAGGCCGCACTGGCTGGATTCTTCACACACAACACTTCTTTGATCATGCTAAGAAGCCAGTAAGGGGGGATCTGAGAGGGGGGAGTGGCATGTCCTGCACTCTGGAAGGCGCGCAGCTGCTCTGGTGAGGAGTGCGGAGTAAGAGCCTGCACAGACTAGAACAGAAATAGCATTCGAGTTTTAATCAAGCCCGTGGCTCTAATTCTAGGAGGCTGCGCTTCAGGCTATTGGGTCTTTAGCTGGACCAGCGGGTGGCAGGCCCCACTAGCCGGGTGGTGCGATGCAGCCATTCCAAATGCCGGGTGCTTATCCCGTACCCACAAGGTAGTGATTCACAAACAAGTGCTGAGGGCTGGGAGGCGTTAGCTGGGGCAGGGAATTCCTGGCAAAGCAGCGGTGCTCCTGGAAGGACCCCAACAGCTGTAGAAGCAGAGCTGTGCCGTACCCGAAGCATTGTGTGAATCGCAGGCTGATGTCTGTATTTGCTGTTCCCAGGATGGAGCGTGCCGGACACTCAATCGTGTCTCCTCTTTATTCAAGGGGAACCTTTTCCAACGGGTCTTGCGCAATGTGCTGGCCACGTGTCCCACTGCATGAGGGACGGGAGCGTGGGAGCGTCCTGAGCGCACAGCACTAGCAGTGTGTGCAATAGCGGGATCGCAGCTAGCGGTGCCATGTGAGCCATCCTGCTCTGCAGCCTGCGTGCCTGCCAGGGAGGGGGCCAGGCGCTGGCTGCTGAGGGAAGTTCCAGCAGATGAGGCCGCTGCTCAGGGGGGCCGGGGCACCTCCCGAGAGCGCTCAGAGTGGCTGGGGTGGGGGTTGTGCGATCCGTGCGCCCCGGGCAGATGACTGCAAACGTCACGCAGCCAGCAGCGGGTCTCAGGGATGCTTTGCCTGGCACCTGTAACACTGGGTGTCCTTTGGGATGCAGCCAGGCATTTTGTGCCCACTTTCCTTAGCATGCTGCGGGGACTGGAGCATGCTCTGCACACACACAGGGCCAGATTCTGTTCCCCGTCCGCCAGCGGCCCTGGCCTCCCTCTCCTTGTAAAGCAAGTTTGGCTGAAAAAAGAAGAAAACAAGTCAACAGGTGTCTGTGTTCCACCTGGTGCCAGTGCAATAGGGGAGAGGTCAGATGCATTGCCTCAGCCCCTCCACTCCCTATATAAGGGAACTCCCTGGGGATTCAGTGTAGCCTGACTCCTTGTCACTCTGCAGAGGGAGGGATTTGGGCTGCAAGGTGCCTTCAGCTGGACCATGGCCAGTTTCTCCCGCTCTGGGGTTACTCTGGGGCCCAGGCTGAGCTGGGTCCGCGTGGTGGGGCTGCAGGGGGGCGTTCTGGGAGGGCTCGGTGTCTGCGGAGGGGCTGGGAGCACCAGCAGCTGCCTGTTTTCTGGCAGTGCCAGTATAGTCGGGCCTGGGCTGGGAGGAGGTGCCAGGGAACCAGGCCTCCTCAGCATGAATGAGAAGGACACCATGCAGAACCTGAACGACCGCCTGGCTGCCTACCTGGAGACGGTGAGTGCACGACCCGGGTGGGCTGGAAGGCAGCCTCACGGCTCAGCCGGAGAGCGAGTGAAACCCAGCGGGCAGCAAAGCTCTAGATAAGGGAACAGCCTCGTGAATTCGTCCTGTTAACCCTGTTTGGTATGGTAGTAACTAGGGGCCAGCTGAGAACGGTCCCCGTGGTGCTGGGGGCTGTACAAACACAGGGCAGCCGACACACGGCCCAGTGGGTTATACAAATACCAGCTGCAAGGGCAGAGCTGAGTTCTGGAGAGTGCACAAGCCATGGGGGTGCAGAAATCTCTCTCGCTAGGCTGCCCATCACCAGAGTCTCTAGAGCTTTATTTAGGCCACTTTGAAACCCAGCCCCCAAATGTACAAATACATCTGCTGTAAGCAAAGCATTTCCCCCAGGGCTGTGCCCCCCCGGCTGCTCCCCTTGAGGCAGTGATGCGGGTTCGGCTTTGTTACCAGGGAGAGCCCAGAATCCCAGGCCCTGACAGGTGAGGAGCCTTTTCCGTCACCACCCACTTGGGTCTTCACCTGCCTTCAATCCCCTGCCAGGTGCGGTCTCTTGAGGAAGCCAATGGGCAGCTGGAGCGGCAGATCCGGGAAGTCTATGCAAAGAGAGCGCTGGCTGGATGCCAGGACCTGAGTGGCTACTTCAGCACCATTGCGGAGCTCAGATCACAGGTACTGGGACACCGAGTCTTTCCCCTAAGGGGGGACCTGGCATTGACTCATGGCTCCATTTCCCCCCTTGCCTCCAGGAACTGCCCCATGTTGTTACAGGGACTGGATTTCAGCGGCTGCCTTGTGGGGGCTTTGAGCCTTCCCTTAAAGCACACAAGCCCTTGTCATTAGGAAGCTAATCTTCCCATTGTGACTCTGGTGTGGCTGGTGCAGAGACACCAGCCTGAGCCGTGGTTGGCCTCAGCCAATAGCTCTGAATGGTGTGAACTGTTCCTGTTCACCTCAGAGGGGTGTTGACTCTGAACCCTAATAATGGTAATTCAATGGTCAGCAGCATTCACTATTTCTCTGCTGAAATAGGGACCAACATCTTGTACCAGTGTGAAAAATTAATGCAGCTCAGAAATGGAAAGCAGCAGCGTTCAGATTGTCTGAATCATTCCCTGACAGAGAGGGCTGTGTGTGTGTGTGTGTGAGAGAGAGAGAGAGGGGTTGTGATGGCAGATGGTAATTTCTCCTCATTCTGATTCCCATCATGCTCATCTTTCCACTTCAACTGCAACGGGATTTTAAGAGCCACTATTCTGAGCTCTGCTGGGGCTGACCACCTGACCTGTAAAGTTATACACCAGAGAGCTGGCGTATGGCTCACACAACAGCAGGGGGTAGCCAACAGCCCACTGACCTGTAACTGACCTACCTGGCTGTCATCCAATAAAGCAATAGCAGCACCCGTTCCCTCCTTCTGCAGATCCAGGCGGCGTCAACGAGTAATGCCCAGCTGATCCTGCAGATTGATAATGCCACACTAGCTGCTGATGACTTCAGAGTGAAGTAAGGGATCTTCATTGGACACCCTTCCTCCCCCTCCTCCTCCTCCTCCTCGGCCTTTTTCTTTAAGGACCAAATTTTCAAAGCAGGCTCTGAAATGGCCCCAGTGAAATTTGCAAGCACGTCCTCCGCAGGCGAGAGACAGGCATTTGCGCATGCAAAAGAGGTCGGTGCATTGGCGGATGTTACTTATTTAGGGTTGCTACCCGTCCGGGTTTTGGCTTCTGTGTCCAGGTACCATTTAGGGTTGCCAGGTTCTCGGTTTTCGACTGGAAAGTCTGGTCGAAAAGGGGACCTTGGCAACCCTAAATGGCACCTGAACCAAAAGCCCGGTTACCTGGGGCAGGGAGAGGAGCCAGGTTATCAACCCAGACCAGCCCCTGCTCTGCCAGGGCCGCCTCCTACCTGCAGGCAGGCTCCTTGAGATGATCCAGTAAGTGACGGGGTGAGGCGGGGAGAGGAGCAAGCGATGGGGGCGGGACCTTGGGGAAAAGGCGGAGAAGGGGTGGAGCCTCCAGGGAAGAGGTGGAGTGGGGGTGGGGCCATGAGGGAAGAGCCGGGGTAGGGGGATGGGGCCTTAGGGGTCTGGTTACCAGCAATTAGAAAGGTGGCAACCCTATATTTATTATGATTTGTTTTGTGCTAGTGTCTAGAGGCCTGAGTGTGGGCGGAGGCCGCATGGTGCTGGGAGCTGTACACACGTGCTCCCTGCCCCAAAGGGCTCACGATCATGACAGCTGCTTTGAAAACCCAGCAGAGGTGAATGTCCTGGCTGCAGACGCCCATGCACTCCGCTCAGCCCCAGGCACAGGGGCTGGCTGATGGCGTCTGCAGGAGGGTCCCAGAGCAGGGGCCATCGGGTCATTAGCACTCCTGGGACAAACCTGGCCGGGTTTCCATGCTCAGCCAGCAGGCTCCCAGCGGGTGTCCAGGACCCACGTCGCGGCGACTGGGTCACTGAGACGCAGCCTCTCCATAAAGGTTTGAGTCGGAGCTGGCCATCCGGCGGGGCGGGGAGAGCGACGTCGCCGGCTTGCGCAAGGTCCTGGACGAGCTGACCCTGAGCAGAGCCAGCCTGCAGGAGGAGATGGGAAGCCTGCAGGAGGAGCTGGCTCAACTCCAGAAGAACCACGGGGAGGTGCGGTCACTGCAAAGCCCCAATGGGATCTGCAAGGGCCACACAGGGTCACTCGGGGGCCTCAATCCCGACCCGCAGCCCCTGTGTTAGCCCAGTCCTGGCCTCCTCCAGCACCCAGCTCC
>NW_020664544.1:2099726-2158328 GCF_002925995.2 Terrapene triunguis
CTCATGTACCCAGCTTGGTCTGCCAATCCTGCCACATGGGATGTTGCGTCCATGACCTGGACAAACATCCTCTGGGGATTAACTAAACTCCTTCCTTTCCCTTCCCTCGGCTAAGTCACCACACCGAAGATAGGATCCACTGTGCGGTCCGGCTGCCCCCCCGCCCACTGCCTAGCCTCCTGCTCCTTCTCACAGGGACTGGTTCCCGTTACATCCTGCAGGAAGCGGCTGCTCTCCAAGGTCGCCTGGGAGGCTCAGTCAGTGTGGAGGTGGATTCTGCTCCCGGTGTCGACCTGGTGAAAACCCTGGCAGAGATCCGGGACCAATACGAGGACGTCATTGAGAGGAACCACAGAGAGGCTGCGGCCTGGCACAAGGAACAGGTAGGGGCCTCTCAGCAACAAGCCACAAGATGGTCTGAGCCTGCCCTGTGGCGGATGGTTTGCTCGGCTACTGCTCATCTCTGGCACGTGGTCACGTTCCCGCGCATCGCAGGAGGTCTGGTGGTGGGTGGCTGCATCGACCTGTGTCACACATCCCCATGGTCCAGGGGTCTCTCTCCATCCCATACCAGAGAGGGTGCAAAATGTCCCCTGAGCCATGAGATGGCACCTGGGAGTGCTAGCGCCCCAGGCCCCTGAGGCTCTTCTCTTCTGTGCAGTGTGAGACGGTCGCTCGGGAGGTGGCCACCAGCGCGGAAGCCGTCCAGGGTGCCAGGACGAAGCTCACGGAGCTGAGGCGCGTAGTCCAGGGCCTGGAGATTGAGCTGCAGTCACTCTACAGCATGGTGGGTACACAGGCCTCTTGCCATCAAGGCTGGGGTCAGAGCGGCTGTAGAACGGTGCCCCGAAAAATGTTCCTTTTGGGTCAGCCCGAGACGCTCCCCCTCCCGCCCCCCCATTGTTTGGCCGAACCGAAAAATCGGTTATTGGCCTCGCTCTAATGAGCCAGCCAGGGTGTCGCTCCCCTGCGTGCACCTGGGACGGCGTCTGCAGCTGGGCTCATCCCGCCTCTGCTTTCAGAAAGAGGCTCTCGAGGGCACGCTGGCTGAGACCCAGGCTGGCTATGGGGGCGAGCTGGCGCAGCTGCGGGGGGACGTCGCTAGGAAGGAGGCCGAGCTGGCGCAGCTGAGAACTGACACCCAGCGCCAGGCTGAGGAGCACCAGCAGCTGCTGGATCTGAAGACCAGGCTGGAGATGGAAATTGCCACCTACCGGCGCCTCCTGGAGGGTGACGATGTCAGGTCGGGAATACGCAGCTCTGAGCTCCAGGGGCCTCGGGCTTGGGCGGGCGGAGACCCTCAGACGGGCAGTACTCGCTGTGGGTAGTGTGGTCTGGGGCAGGAGCCAGGGGGATGGGAGTCAGGACTCCTGGGTTCCATTCCCAGCAGTGCACTGTGACTCCGGGCAAATCCCGCCCCCTCTCTGTGCCTCAGTCTCCCCAGCTTTAAAATGGGGCTAGTGATACTGACCCCCCCGTCACGTTATTAACGAGGGTGAGCTTGGCAAAATGCCTCCCTTAGAGCACCCCCTAGTGGCCACGGATGAGCACAATGGCAGCCTGGAACTAGAGGAGGAAAGTGAAGAACCCATGAAGGGCGGGGATTGGGCAGGGGAGCCCCAGAGAAGGGCAAGGCCCAGACCACTAGGCCATGCTACCTCAGTGCTGAGGACAGCCCCGTGCAAGGGTCTCCCCCTGCCTTCCGTTCTGGGTATTGGCCCCATTCCCTGTATCACCAGCAGCCATGAGATGGGATCCCTGGTGTCTGGCTCAATGCTGGCAAGCGAGAGCAGGTGCCTGGACCTTCCCGTTGCTGCAGAAAAGGGGACGCTGCAGCATTTTGGGAGACTCACAAGGGATTTGGGGGCTGGAGGGGCAGGGGCTGCACCTGATCAGACTCCTGGCCGGGGTCCCAAGGAGAGAATGGCTGAGCCCAGGAGGGGCCTTTGGTGGCTTCGGGTTGCTGCTCCCTGGCTCAGCTGGGTGTCTGTCCTTTCTCTCTGCAGATCTGATGCCAAGTCACCTGTGAGACAGACACCTCCAGGTGAGCGGAGGAGGGAGAATGGCGCCGGCCTCACTCACGGGCAGCGTCCGAGGGGCTGTGCCCTCCCGGGATCACCCCTCCCCTCCCCTCTCTTTATTCTGCCTCTTAAATACAGAGTTTGGTGCTGGCGGGGGGTGGGTGAGGGGGGCTGGCTCTTGGGGACGGAGCCCCCTGGGTATCACAGAGCAGGTGTAGCCCAGCCACGGCCTCTCCTTTGCCTCTGGGGACGTGCCTCACGTGTGACCTCCAGGGCAGCGGGGCGCCCGGACTCTGCGGCCCAGTCAGTCTCAGCCTCTCTGCAGGGGCTGCAGTCAGAGACCAGTGGCGCTGCTGGCACTGGGGAGAGGTGAGGGCAGGATCGAGCCCGTGGCCCGAACACCTGGGGGTGGGGGTGACACTGTTCAGTCACTGCTGACCTGGGCCAGACGGGAACCGGCGACAGACTCGGAGGCTGACTACACCAAGGCAGGCAGGGGTCACAGCACGGCATGTCCCTGTGCTCCCTGCAGTAGGGCTGAGGTTCTGGCACCGTGTGTGTGGGTGGATGCTTTGATTCTCCGCCCACCCCCACCGCTCAGTTCATTCCCCAGCCCCACTCTCCTGTTTTCCTTCTCCCAGAGGCTGTTAACAGCTCCCCCACCTCCAGGAGGGTGAAGACTGTGATCGAGGAGCTGCTCGACGGCAGGGTGGTGTCTTCCCGCACGGAGCAGGTGGAGCATCCCCTCTGAGGCATGCTGGGATTGGGGAAGAAAGCGGGATCCCTCCCCACCAATCGGGCCCCAGCTGCCCCTGCCCCACTGATTTTCCGCTTGGTTTTCTGTGGCTTTGGGTTCCAATAAAGCAAGTGGCGCAGCGCGGCTCAGGACGGAGCTGTTGTGTGGGGCTTTCTGGGGTGGGGCCCGAGGGAGACCCAGCAAACTCATGGCATGTGTGAGCGAAGCCAGGATTCCAACCCAGGGTGAGTGCACCGCCCCCCGCACAGCCGCACCAGCCCCCTCCCCTGCCCCACCAACCTCCCCCTGCCCCACCAGCCCCTCCACTCGGTGGACTCCGATCCATAGCGGACCATAAACACTGACTGGTGCTTTGCAGCATTGAACGGTGTGGTCCCAGGCCCGGAGGATGGAGAGAGTTAACGCAGGGGACAGGCCCCCTTTAGCTGCTGGTGCCTTTCGGAGGCACTGGGCTCCCCTCTGGAGCTGCAGTCAGATGGCAGCTAGTGATTAGCCTCCTTGAACCTGTTACAACTGCCCCCGAGGAGAGATCCCTTCCCTCTGGGTATGGCAGGTCCCAGGGCCCCAGAACTCCAGGAGAGAGAGACCCGCAGTCCTGCCTGCAGGCACCAGGGGGCAGCAGCGACTAGTTCATCCATCACGCCCTGGACCATGAGCTCTGGGCTCAGCACCGGGAGAGGAGCCGGGTCCCTTGGCCTGGAGTGGTCCCTGCCCTCGCCCTTTGCGGGCAGGTGGAGCTGGACAGTTAGCTGCTGCAAACAGTTTTCAGAGGCCCATGGGCTCTGGGTCCCCCAAATTCCTGAGATCCAGTCCGAGCAGGCTGGGAGAGGGAGCATGTGACCTCAGGCGTGCTGTCACAGCGTGGCCATGGGGAGCTCCCGATGAACAAGCCCCAGTCACTGAAGGATGGGTCAGTTTTAGCCCCCCGCCCACTTTCCTTCCTGTCTGCAAGGGGGGGGGGGGGCGTTTCAGAGTACAAGGACCTGCTCCTGTTCTGCAAACAACAACAAGGGAGCACAGATCTGACCCTGCTGTCCTGGCCAGGGCGTCCAGGCCTGGGATTTCACCGTAGGGAACAACCCTGCCTTGGCAGAGGCCAAATGGAGCTTTTCCATCCCTCTATGCCATGGCTCTGATGCTCGTTCACCCACCCCAGGGCCCCCTTGGTGCCTGAACAGTTGGTGGGGGTGGTGATGGGAGACACCGATGCCTTTGGCCTGGCAGATGCACCCCAAATCCTGCCATGGGGGGTTGATTCACATTCCCCTGGCACACGTTTTTGCTCAGGCTAAAAGCCGCTACACCAAATACATTGGCTTTGTGTCCCAGGCATGGCCACTGGGTGTCAGCACAGACCAACCCTTGGGCACAGCGACCCAAGTATGCTACATGGAAGAGTCCCAGCTCCAAGCCCTGGACATCCTGGGAGGAGACCATCCAAGAGCCACCTCTTTTCTGCCCCCCGACCCGGCCGGAGCGGACAGCCCAGCCGGACTCATTCCCCCCTGGTTGTTGCTAGGGCAGCGACAGCGAATGCAGGGTGCACACAGGCGCTTTGGGTCAGAGTCACGTCAGCTGCACATCCAGCGACAGAAACCCCTGGTTTGGCTGCTGTCCCCCCACCCCGCTGCCTGCGAGGGAGCAGAGCTGCCAGGCAACACCCCCAGTCTGTACAGGCCTTTCTGAGGCTGGGAATCAGGCCCCAGTGTCTGGGAAGCACCTTGGGGCCCTGCGGGATGAAAGGGTCTCAGTACACGTGAAATGTCTCGCGTGGGGCTGCAGAGCGCCAGGGTTACCCAGGATGTTAATAACACTGGAGTTGGGGCCCTAAGCACTGCAGCTGGAATGGGCTCCCGTTAGGGCACAAAGAAGAATGTCAATTCGAAGGACGATCTCTCTAGCTGGACGATCCGAACGGGGCATTGGCTGAACCAGCATCACTGGGATTTCTGAGACAGGCTGCCTAGGAATGGCCCCAGGGAGTCTGGACAGCAAAGCAGTGAACCTCCAAAGCATTCAGCCCTTTCCATTAGCGGGGCCCGGCCGTATACGGTTTGCCAAAGCCCCCACTTTCTCCGTGCTCTGGAGTGTGCAAACCTCTTTTGTCCACAAGATGGCAGCATAAATGTTCTAATCAAGCTGCATTCAGGTTCGCCCAACCCGCCTTCTCCATCCCTGCGCAACAGGCAGGTAGCGCCTCTCCAAAGCAGCTGAGTGGAGCGCGTCTGGGAATCTCCGGAGCTCTGGGAAGCTCTGGGCATTGCTGAGGTTAGGAAGGCAGCCTGGTTCCTTGGCCAAATCACCTGCCCTCCCTCCCTTTGGACTGCAAGTTCTTAGGGGGCCTGGACTGGCTCTCGCTGTGTCTGTGCAGCGCCCGGCATAACAGGACCCGATCTCAGTTGTCTCTGTAGCTGTTACTGTAATGTAAATAACAGCCAAGGTGATTCCCCTTCTCCCGGGCATTTACTGATCATCTTCCCCGGAGCTAGTCTGTGGTGCTGGTTCTCTGCTCTAAGAATGGGGACTGGTTTGTGGCATCGAAGTCCCAGTAGGGAGGGTTTGGGTCTGCACACAGCCCACCATGTGCCAGTGTCTTTTTCACACATGCTAAGGGCTTGGGCCGGAGTGGGCCCGTGTGCTGTCAGGATTTGCACTGGTGATTCCTGCGGCGCCCGGCCCCAGTGAGGGCTGAGGGAGTGCGGCGAGGCTGCAGACTGTCCTCTCCTGCCCTTGGCCCTGTTGCCAAGTGCCAGAGCTGGCGAGTGATGCAATCTCTGCACAGAGCTTGTTATAGTCCCTCGGGAGCAGGCACTATCCAATCACCAGGACGTTACTGTCCCCTGGGGGTCCCTGTGCCACCGGAACGTTCACAGGCCATGTGAGTGTAACCCACACACCTCCTGCGTCTGGCGTTCTGGCCCAGCTAGTGGCACCGAGGCCCCCGAGAGAGATTATGAGTCTGCTCTACAGCCAGTTGGCTTTTAGCTCATGCAGTAGAGGCTCATGCACTAAGCTCCAGAGGCCCCAGGTTCGATTCCGCCCGCCAGGGTCTGTCGATGTTACAGGAGCATCAGCCAGGGCCTCCAAAGAGGATCCCACAGAAGGGTTATCAGGTGGAATCAGCCCGTCGCCCTGGGTCTGAGCCCTGAGAGCCTCCTGGCACTAGCCTGGTGCGCCAGGGGCCAGAATCGAAGCTGTCCTGCAGCAAGAGAGGAGCTTTCTGCGGAGACCTTGCAGATTTGCCAGTGGCAGCCGGACGTGGTCAGGGCTTGGGGGAAGAGGGCTGAGTCAGTGTGTGGGCTCTTCCCAAACAATCCCACCCCCTCAGGTGGTGCTGTTGGTTCATCCTGCCCAGCCACAGGTCTGGGGTGGAGGACGGCAGGCAGGCAAGGGGGTAAAAGAGCGGCCCCAGGCTGAAGGAGCTGGGAGGAGATGAGCAGGGTGGAGAACATCCTTCTGCCAAGGGGTTACATTGGGACCCTGCCATGGCTGCGTTCCTAGCATTGGGATTTCCCTGCCTCGTGCCCCCTTGATGCTCAGGCATCTGCCCAGAGCCTCTCCGAGGGCAGCGAAATGACTGATGCCCAAGGTGTGTCCAGGTGCAGCACAAAGCTACCAGTGGCTCTGTCAGCAAACAAGGCCCCAACCTCCACCTGGGGTGACTCCCGGAGTCACTGCCGAGGGGGCTGCTGCAGCCTGTGGTCTCTGGATCTGCCATCTCCAGCTGCCTGTGCAGGAGCAGCCCCGGGTGACACCCCAATGGGCTGGTGGCTGGTGTGTGCCGCTGGGACCCACGGGGCTCTTCGAGTGCTTTCTCTTCCAAGCCCTCCGTCAGCCCCTCAGCAGCAGGTCACTTGTGCCGGATGGCACAGCACAAACCTAGGATCCATGTGAGCAGGAATATCTTAGGGTGCAGCACACGTCCTGACGGGGGTCCCCAAGTCCTGGCTGGATGAGATATGACGATGGGTACTTCCTGGGCCAGCGTCAGCCATGCAGGCAACCATGGAGAATGTCTGTGCGCTGATAGAGAGCTGATCCTCCCAGCGTATCTGTGCCCAGAATGCAGGCCACCCCCAGGAGGTACCGGGGGGCAGGTGAGCTCCTCTGCCACCAGGCCGTTAACAGCCAGGGACGGAAGCCGATCGGACCCAGACGCTCTTGAGTGCAAAGGCAGCCACCGAAATGACAAACAAATGGGAGGAAACAAGTTTCCAAGCGTTAGAACCTCGGCAAAGGCCGGGCCCGAGCTCAGGTTGGTTCTTCTCCAGACTGGCTTGCTCACCTCTAGCAAGCACCATCCGTTGGGCCGAGTGGCCCCTCTTTGGGTCAGCACTGGTGCCTGAAGGACGGGGCATGGCTGCTATCAGCTGGTCCACAGAGCAGCAGACGAGCCTCCCACCACGGCCGCCAAGGACTCTGCACAGCCGTGAGCTGCTGGGCATGTACCGCCGTGGCAAAGGGCTAGAAAAAGAGGGATGTTTCCTGCCAGAGCCAGGGCTGGTGACAGCCCATTGTGGTGTTTATGGAGCTGTACGTCGACAGGACATTTACAGCCTTCCCGACAGCCTCTGATAGGGTGTCTCGTTGTGCAGCCCTGGGCTAGTCTCTGCTTACTGTGGAGTTAGCCACAAACCTGGAGGCTCCCAGAGGCCAGGGCTTTCGGAGCGAGCCGGGCAGCAGGCGCTTCCTCTGCGGTTAGTGCTGGGCAGTTCCATTGAAGTTGAGCTTAGACCTGCCCGAGTGCCTGTTGCAAGGGCACTGCCATCCACTGGGGCGAGAGGGGACAGAGCACAGGACCTGGGCCATACATGGGAGTCCAAAGCGGGAGCCGGGTGGCATGTGGGAGGGGTGGGGCCTTTGGACATTTATTTCCAGGGCTCTCATAAACTCCTTGTTCCCCTCGCTTCTCAGCTGCATGGACAAGGCCTTGCTCAGCGAGGCGGGCAGGGAGCCAAGGCTGCAGAGCGCATCCTCTCAGGTGGGACCAGTGATTTGCTTCTCAGGTCTCTCTGCAGGACCACACCAGATCTGAAGGCAGGCAGCCTTTGTGGACCTGCCTGACATGCCCGATCCATAGCACTGCCCAACAGTCGTGCATAACCATTGCACTGCATGGCCGGCCTTCCTTTCCTGCCTTGTTGTCTAAAAACCAGCAGCTATGCAGAGCATCATGGGAAGAACACGTGCCCACTGCAGCTAGGGGGGCCTTGCCCGGGCCAGCAGCAGCAGAGCGGTCTCAGTGGAGGGCTGGGAGGGTCCAGCCAGAGGCTGCATTTGGTGGGTTTCAAGGCATGATTTTTAACTCAGATGTTTGGCTTGACAATGGGGCGACTGAGTAAGCGGCACCCCCTCATAGCAGCAGAGGGGGAGGTTTTCCACCTGCACTTTTCGGGGGTGTTGGATCTTTGTGTGTTTTCCATGTTGCCGAGGAGCCCAGATGCGAAGGTCAGGGGGGTGTGGAGGGAGGAAGGAACTAAAGGACAATCTGGGGAGAGCCCTGATTTTTACATTTGGTCTTTATTGTAGAGCCAGCTGGACAGACGGATCAAAGAAACCCTCCCACCACCCTCTGTGCAAGATTTCATGACTAGTCTGCGCTCTTGACTCAAAGTTTGCAGCAAGCCCTGCCCAGGGAGCCAGTAATTACTTGCACAGGAACTCACCTGGCATCAGCAGCTGGGCTGCTGTTCCACATAATGATCTGTTTCCACATGCCAATGAGCCCACTGGTGCTAGACATGTCCTGCTTTGCTGGAACTATTCACAGATGCTCCAGCTATGATCATATCTGTCTGGAAAGGCACCAGCCTCAGAAGCCAAGAAAAGGGGAGCTGGGAGACCCTGGAGGTTCTGGCCAAACCCTCATTTCGCTCTAAATAAGAGAGAAAAAGCAGAGTTGATCAAATCATTAAAAGAAACAACCGGTGTCTCTGAGGTCCAAAAGTAGACTTACAAATCTTAGCTCCGCTTGGTTTGTGCATCCAAACCTCGGAGCGGGGCAATGACGGCTAGTTGGAGTCGGAAATGTCTCCTCGCCTGCTCCCCGGGGGCCGCTGGCCTTTCCTTTCGTTTTGTGAGAAACCATGTGGCTCTATGCAAGGGACAGGAGGAGAGCGCTGGGCTGTGCGGTCACACAAGGCATCTCGGGGCTCAGTGCAGCAATTCTGGTGCTGCCCCCCACCAACATACCCCAGGCCAGGCCAGCAGCCCCGCTGCTCTCCCAGGCCTGGGCCCACACACAGATCGGCCAACGCACTGCAGCCTCCACTGCCATCCAGCACCCGGCCCTCCCGCAGTGCTGGCAATGGACTGGCCTCCAGGCCTGGGCCCATTCACCGCTCTGCCACTGCCCCTCAATCCTGACCTGCAGCTCCTCCCCTTGAGCCAGTCTTGAGCTGCTCTCTCCTGGGCAGCGTGTAACGAGGACAGACCAGGAGAAGGATGAGACCCAACAAATTCATTGTGACTCGAGGCAGGATTCCAGCGCAGGCTGCAAGAGCTGAGAGGTCAAACCCCCTAACCCTGGGCCCACCTGGCCCGTGCGGTTGAATGACTCCCAGCTCCTGACACTGGCGGCTCACTGCCCTGTATCCTCCCCATGGGGTGTCATTCCTGGGGGACGGGATGCTCCACAGCAGTGCTTCCCTTTCTGCCCCTTGGGGGGATTGTCTCTGGCCCGCTCCCTCTGGGCTAACACTTGGGTTGTTATTGGCTCTCACTCCTGGGATTCACATTTGCTGCAGACCTGGGGCTTTGGTGCCATCTGGAATTGCTGGACTGAGACCTGAATGGACAATAACTCCCGATTCCCAGCTGGGATTTTCACGCTGCTTGAACACCGTGCAAGGAACCAAACACCAAGGGAATGAGCCTGCAGTGAGGCTAATGTCAAAGGCATTTCAGCCAATGGGTCTCTGTCTGAGGATTTCTAAGGCCCGTTTGACACGGACAGTTGCATTGGCTCCCCACTCATTTCGTGTCCAGGCCAAAATAGCCCTCCAGGATCGCTCTCATCCCTTGTCCCTCCATCCTGGCCCCTGTCAGGGGACGCGTTCTCCCTTGTGCAGCTCCACGTTACTGGCTCTCCCTCGCTCTGCAAACCCCATCCCGCCCTTCCCGGTGCTTCTGGAAGTGTGGTGTGAGTGGGGCCCAGGGCTGGGGTGGTCCCTGGTCCCAGAGTGAGTGAGTTAGCTCTGCCGTGTGGAGCGGGGTCACCGAGATCTGCTGTGGTCACTCGTACTGGATAGCACAGAGTGCTGGGCTCCCCTTGTCTCTGCAGGGTCTCTATGGAGACGCTAGTGTGAACAATGCTAAGGACACTGGTATAAAGCAGGGACGACCCCGCTGAAGCTGACGGAGTTGCCACATTGCAATCCCGGGGGAGTGAGAGGAGAATCAGGGACACGCCTTGGATCCTAGTTGCCACCACAGGCGAGGGGGAACGTCGGAAAGGACCCTGGCTCTGCTGCCTGTTCCTGCTCTGGGCCTCAATTCTTGGTTTCACTTACTAGGCAAAAAAATCAAAGGGAGGAGCGCATGTCTCAATCTGCAGCGTCCCGCTGGCTCCAGCCCAGCCCCTGCATTCTCCCAGCCCCATCCCTGCCCCTCGGCCAGGCACCGGGTTGCTCCCTGCCCACACATCCAGCCTCCCCCTTAGGGCCAAACACTGGCTACGCTCCAGCAGCTCCCTCCTGTGTACCTGGCAACGGGAGCAAAGGTTCCCACGGTGCACAAACACCCCACCCAGCCTGAAAGGGGACAACACCCAGACCACAGAGAGATTTCCATCTGCACAGCACCAAGCAGAGACGTCACCTTCTACACCCAACGGATCCATTCTGAGATGGGGGGGGGGGGTTCACTGGGTGGGACACACGGGGCCAGAGTCACTCCTGGGGTCCCCCAGCTGACTTCAGCGAGGTGTCTCTAGGGTGACAGATTTGGCCTGGGGAGTTGGCTTTGCCCAGGTTTGATCCCTGAGTTGCCCTTTGGAGCAAAGCAGGACCCTTCTTTTAAATGGCGGCTGCTTTAGAGGCCCGGGCTCTTTGTTACATCAGCCTCCCAGCGCAGTCAGGGACCGGGAAGGCTCTGACTCTGCCCGGGGCATTCAGCACAGAAGGGCTTTAGCCTCCCCTTTCCCTGCTGGATTAGGCCCATGGAGCTGTACAACGTTGGGGCACCCCAGCATGCACTGGGCTGCCGGTGTCACACCTGCCATGGAGCCCGGCTGCAGCATGGGGCTGGGTCCAGGGGCAGCCAGGGGCAGATGAGTATTTTAAGGTGTAAATTAATTTTTAACATTTGCTAAATTGTGCAGAATAGTAACATGCGGCACCATCTTACTGCCCAGGGGCAGATTCATGCGATGTCGGCGCAGGAGGCGTGCTGGGAGGCCTGCAGTAGATTCATGCGATGTCGGCGCAGGAGGCGTGCTGGGAGGCCTGCAGTAGATTCATGCGATGTCGGCGCAGGAGGCGTGCTGGGAGGCCTGCAGTAGATTCATGCGATGTCAGCGCAGGAGGCGTGCTGGGAGGCCTGCAGTAGATTCATGCGATGTCGGCGCAGGAGGCGTGCTGGGAGGCCTGCAGTAGGTTCATGCGACGTCAGCGCGGGAGGCGTGCTGGGAGGCCTGCAGTAGATTCATGCGATGTCAGCGCAGGAGGCGTGCTGGGAGGCCTGCAGTAGAAAGCTTTGGGGGGGAGTTATGGTAAGGTATATGCTGTGTGACCCATGGCTCTGTGGGGGTTGCTGGGAGCCATGCCCGGTGCGGAGCAGTACAGCTCCATGCTCTCTGCTGCTCCACACACAAACCCGCCCGTTCTTTGCCTACTAGCGGCAGGGCTGGGGATTTCCTGCTGTCCTGAGCGAGTGCATTAGAGCCTGTTCTCAGCCCGTCCTCCCAGGTGCTTTGGATGGCCTGTGAACGCATGAGCGCGTCCTTTGGCTTTTAATCCCTGCAGGCGACGCAGACTGGGCACTGTGACGGGCACAGAGCAGTGGCAGGGAAGCCTTTGTTTTGGGGATTAAACTGTCTCAAGATGAACCAAATGTCTCTGATTCTGGTTACTGGAAAGAAGAGACCAGGGCACGTCCCTCCCCAACAGCCGGGCTTCATCGTAGGCAGAACGTGTATCCAGCCTTCTCCACACTGCCAGCAGCTTACACAATCAGCCACACTTGTTCAACCCACTGGGGCTGCAAAACCAAACGACGCTGCCAATGAGCAAAGGCTCCACCGAGGGCCCCAGACATGATCCCACCAACCCCTCTCCCTTGGCTGCATGTCCAAGCGGAGAGCTGGCTGGCAGGTGGCCGTTTACTTGGCAACAGGAGACTTGTCTCTCTCAGTTCTTCACACCCCAGATCGGATGCATTTAACCCTTCTTGCGCCAGGCAGTGGGGAAGTCCAGCAGTCACTGCCAGCGGTGTCCGGTAGTAGCTGAACCTGCTAAGAGACCCCAGCTCCCAGCATCAAAGGATTAGGTCAAAAGCTGCTCTGGTTTGCTGAGATTTATTCAGTGAGATGCAGCTCTCCAGGCCGGCCAATCTCTGTAACCATTACATGTATCACGGGAGCACCTAGAGACCCCGAACCAAGATTGGGCCCCTTGTGCCGGGCGCTGCACAGACATAGCAAGAGACAGTCCCTGCTGTAAGAATTCGCAACACACACAATCAAAGGGGGGAGAAGAAACAGGGAAAGCGACTTGCGGGAGGTCATATAGCAGGTCAGTGACAGAGCTGGGAACAGAACCCAGGAGTCCTGGCTACCGGGCCAGTGTCCTAGCCACTGACCCTCACTGCCTCTCTATGAGGATGATGGTATGTGCTGCTTTCCCCTAATACAAACGCTGCTATGAGTGCACTGATCAGATGGTCAACTGCAAATGTGTCCAGTGTTTTTATAAGCCCGGGGAGAAAGGAGTCTTTCTTGCCATCCTATGGGGGTGCTCCCCCGATAGGCAAGTGGCCCGTGGGATGTGTCTGCCCTTTGTGCAGCGACTGGCTAGGTCCAGAGTGTTGTCTGTCTGTCCACCTCCTATGGGCTCATCCCCAACTGGGCACCTCTGACGCTAGGTACCTGCCTTTGCTCTGGAGTCCCCAGCTCCTGGCTCAATGGGGGCCTCTGGAGATGCAGAGAAGTGGAGGCCTTTGAAATGCTGGTGATTTGGGAAGGGTCAGTTTGGTTGGATACGGGAAAGACTGGCCCAAACCTGCAGCCACATCTTTGGAGAGGGAAGCTTGACTAACGTCTGCAGAGTTCTTCCTCAGCACCCTGGGTCCAGCCTGGAGGCCAAAGCACCGTCCTCCCATGAGAAAGGCTGTTCTCGTAAGCTCTCCAGCCTGGGTGTTTCCCCAATGGAGTCCCACTGCTTGTGAGCTGCCCCCTTACTCATGAAAGTGGGTGCTGCTGGGCTGACGTACTTGGGGCGAGAACATTCTCCCCTGCCGAAATCTTTAGCTGCTCTTTGAGGCCTCTTGTTTCCCCTTTGATCTGAGACAGATTCGGTTTGAATTTTGGGCTTTGTTTTCTAAGCTGTCGCTTGCCAAATCCCCTGTAGAGTTTGTCCCAGATTCACTCCTGAGCAGAAGCAAACCTCATTTGGGACTCTCCTTGGTTCTGGGATTTCTCCCCACGTGTGAGGGGCTCCCAGTTGCCATGGCAGGGAACAGACCCTCACGCTATGGCTCTGTGTCCATTGCTGCTCCCAGCATGGAGCTCCAGGCCTGGTGCGTGGGTCAGAGGGGGAAGGCCAGTGGTTAAGGGATGAGGGTGTAAATTCCACATGCTGATGCTTCTGTTTGCCTTTGTCTCTGCTGCTCCCCACCTGCTCACGCCTTGGTGTTAGTCACTGATTAGCAGGGAGGAGATGCACCCTGGAGAGCTTCCCTCTGTCAGCACTCCTTACGCCCCGGGCCAGCCTGCGCTCTCAGGCCTCGCCAAGCCGGGCGGGTCTGCATAACCTGCGTGATTGGACCTGGCTGCGTGGGCTACTCCCAGAGAGAAGCTGGGTTTTTTACCTTATAAGGAAACAAATTGCTGCTGGCTGCTTTTGAAGGGAATGCACTGACACAGCCAGCTCTTTGCCCTGGGGCGGCGCTGGGCCAGTCCTGACTCGGCCGCCACCACCGGCCCCTCTCTGGGCCCTACGAAGGGACCGCTGGGTGCTGCAAACCAAAGGGATTCAAATCGAAGTCACAGCCCCGCGGTATCTGACCTGACTGTGGGCTGCAAACTTAGCAGTACCTCCCCCGTGTCCAGCCGTCTGACTGTGCCCGCTCCCGCTCTATGGCCTTGGGAAGGAGTCAGCAGAGAAAGGGACAGAGCGTGAGGAAGGGGAAGCAGATGGAGCAAGGGCTTCTTTGGGTTTGGAGCTGTCCCATGTTGCAAGACCCCTTCCCCAGTGCGTGGCCTGTGCTGCAGGACCCCCCCTCCCCCCGACACACACCAACTGCATGGTTGGCCTGTGTCACAAGACCCCACCCTGCTCTCCCCATGGCCTGTGCTGCAAGATCCCCTGGCTGGACGCGTGGCCCCACTGCAAGGCCCCTGCCCTTCAGAGCAGTGCAGAGCAGCCATGTGCCCTGTAGTGCCGTGTGGCGTGGATAAGGCCATGGAAGGGCCGACAGCACAGAGCAAGGACACTCATTCTGTCAGTCTGGAGTATTGCCTCGTTCTCATGCCAGACCTGCCCTGTGCACCCCCCCCACCCCATTTCCAAATTCGCTCGGGTGACGCTGGACTGTAAAACCGCACGCTCCGTTCTCAGGAGCTGGTAGTGCCCTGCTAAGGCTCTTCAGAGAACCTGAAATTAGCAAAGGCCAATACAAAATCAAAGGATAAAAGTCAGTGGCGGATGAAACAGTGAGTGGTAGAGAGGAGGCCAGTGGGATTTCACGCTGCATGCCACAACGCTCTGGGAAACTCAAAGGTCCCATAGTTTAAAAGGACACATGTAAATACACTGATAATTAACCCCTGGAGCACACAAATAGTTTAATGATCTTCACACCAGGCCCAGATGAAGAACAGCACATGCAGTGATACTAGCTACCAAGGGACCCCGTCCTCGTGCTACGAGGCATTAGCTGCCCCCCGGCTGGGCTCAGGAAGAGATGTTCACAATGGGACAGGATTAGGTGTATTCTAGGGGGTTGGAGAAAAGGGCTTCATGCCTTCCAGGCTGTCTCTGGAGACAGGCTATCTCACTAGGTTGCCCATCACTCTCTGCCAGTGCCCTGTCTTGCTAAAGTAAAGTGTACACCAGGCTGTACTCACAGGGCAGCACTCAGGCATGCTCAGTACACAAGAGATTTTCTGCAGCAATGCAGCTCTTACACAGGGGGCTGGAACAATGTGTACAGTGGGGGGCTGAGAGCCATTAACCCAAACTGTAAGCCCTGGATATGATGGAAACCACGTCAAGCCAGGGGGGTGAATGCCCCCGTAGTTCCAGCACCTCTGCTCTTACATTGCTGCGAGGATGGTTATTTAGACGTCTGGAATCTGAGCCTGATGCCCATGGCGGGGCAGAATGTGAGACCTTTGCTGCAAAGGAAGAAGGGTGTGAAAAGCAGACACCACAGGGTCCCAAATGGGATATTTACCAGTGGCAGCAGCTGCTCATTAATCCAAGCTCCTTGTGTGTGAACCCTCTGTCCACACAGGACAGCGACATACACCTCATCGGGGGTTGGGAATGGGATCCCATGTAGGCCACCAGCAAGAATCCAGCCGGGGCTGGAGTGGCCGACACTCTTTGCTGGACTGTGTGAAATGACTTGGCGGGTTTCAGTCCAGCCCCTACTGCCTGGATCCATGTCCCACACTTGACACTAGTCGATGCCCTTTGTTGGCAGTCTCAGAAGAGGGGCCCGGGAACTGAACGGCCCTCGTCCCTGGAGGGGACGCTCTTCGGGAGTGGGAAGTTTGCCCTGTGGCTGCCTGAGCTGGGCCTGCTCTGAGATAAGCAGAGGCCTGCAGGGCCAGGCATACGATACAGCACCATTCACCAGCGTTCAGTGTACTTCAAAATTAGATGAAATAAGCAAAAGAATAAGCCAGACTGATGCCCTAGAATCAATCCCCCAATGCCAGGCTCCTGTGCAGGTCTAGGGGGGCAACGGCTCCTGCCTGGTCAGGTTTTTGTGCCTCGGCACTCGATAGTGAGTATCCCCTGGCTGGCCCTGGCAAGTGTCTGCAGGAGAGGTGGGGCCTGCATGAGTTTCGCTGCAGCGCTCCACACCCTTGGCTGGGAACAATGCAAATGGGGATTTTCCGGGAGCAGCTGCCAAGTTCACACACTCCGGCCGGTGTGAGTCACTGAGAAGCTGTCACTAGCAGGCACTGGGGCTTGGCAGAGGACTGGCAGGTGAGACATACAGATGGTAAATGGCCCTACTTGAGGGGTCTTGGTCATGAATGAAATGTACTTGCTGGCCTGTTTCTCTGCACTTCCCTGCTGCTAAACCACAATTTTCAAAAGTAGGTGCCGAAAATCAGGCCACTTATTTAGGTGCCTCTGTCAGGATTTAAGGGTGGGATTTTCAAAAGCAGCCAAGTGCCCTAGGAGCCTGAGTCCCTTTGAAAGTCGATGATGCTCCTAAGTCACTCGGGCACTTTTGAAAATCCCACCCTTAAACGCTTCTGGCTGCTGTGCACCTTGGGAATCCGGCTCCTCATTTTGGTGCCTTATTCCCCGTTTTGAGCTTCTGGGGCGTAGTGCTGAAATGGGGACCACACCATTGTTTCCACGGCGGTGACATCCCATGGGGCTGTCACATGCAAGACTATGACATCGCTGTGGGGTCAAACAGGAAGGGGAGCAGGAGCAATTCTCCTAATCAGACCCTAATGGTTACACCAGCACCTGTCCAGGGTTACGGCACCGAAGACAAGAACATGACTCTGGATGTACCTGAGCCAGGAATCTGGCTCTCATTGCTGTGCGGGCCCAAAGAGGAGATGGAGGCAGGATTAAATCACATCTCAGTGGGAATCAGTCGGTTTTTAGGAGCACGTGTAAGGATATCATGATTCCCCGCAGCTCCGGGGAGGCCTAACCAGCACAAGAGAACCGGCGCGAGGAAGACGGTTCTCAAGGTATTGCTAGCTCATGCCAAGCCAGAACGAATGGAGAGTGCTCTCGAGCTGTCCAAAGCTCCGTGGTGCAGATAAGCTTGGTAGAAACATCTGAGGTCCCTGGCGGCTGTCCAGAGGTTGTGTGAATGGGCTTAGAGTGGTCTCAGTCCAGGCCCCGGGGGGGTGTCCACATCACAAAAAGCACCACCACAGCTGGTGCTAGCTGCAGGCTTGTTGTCAGCAGAAGCGACTGGGCCAAGCAGACCGAGCATCCTTCTTCACCAGACAGGGTCTTGGCTGAGGCCTAGGAGAAGGGTGCCCTGCCTGGGATACACCCAGACCTGCTGCAGGGGCTGATCTGAAGGAACCTGCTGGAGGTTTGTTTGTCACTGAAATAGGCTCCAGGGTGTGAATGGGGGGTCACCGAGCCAGGTCTCGGAGGAGACCCCGTGCGTGTCACCCTGAAATACGGGGTGACATGACTGCAACTCCCAGGGCCCAGACTGGCCACCGTGGCTTTGAGGGGCCTGATCCATGGGAAGTGGCACTTTGGAGAACGTCTGTCCCAGGCGTGGCCCCATGGGAAGGAATGTAAAACCTTTGAAGTCTTAACTCGCCTGTAATTATCTTCTCACATGTCTCAGCCGGAGACCGGAGGCCGCCCCAGCCTGAGGCCAGAGCGCTGAGATAAACAGTACCTGGAACACACGTCCTGGCCTGCCTCAGGAATGCGCCTGAGTCCCAGACAGCCAGGCCTAGTTTTGTCTGGGTCAGGGGTATACAACAGCTGCCTCTGCCCGGTGAGCTCTGAGGCCTGCAAAACACACGCCAGGGGAGCTGCTTGTGTCATGGCAGATGGAAACACTCTGCTCAGTCCTGATCTGCCTGCCTGACCTTTTAGAGGGAAGTTAGCCCAGGGGAAAGGTGCCGACTTGAGAGCTCTGGAGACTGAATGGCTCCCGAACCAGAACCAGAACCACCTGCTGTGCTCCCCCTGCCCCTCACCAATCCCTCAGCCCTGCCCCCTGATCAGCTTCACTGACTCTCCACCTCTTCTCCAATCTCAGCTGAAACTGTCCCTGTACCAGGGACTGGCCGGGCTCAGACTTGCCTTCCTTTTGCTTCTGCAGACACAGGCGGGAACCATTGCAAGCAGGGGTTTTGCCACCATAGCCGGTAGCCACTCCTTTTACGGGCCCGCGGAGGCCAAAGAGCCCTGGTCGCTGATGCACCCATCCCAATAGGGGGCAAGGGCTGACGAGGGCAATAGAGATATTGAGGCGTTCCCAGTGCTGCAGATGGTGATGGGCTGGGAGGTGGGGGATCCATGTGGGGTGGGGCGGGGCGGCTGTCCACACAGGCTCGGGAGGGGGGCTTATGAAAATCACAGAAGCAGTGAGCCGCTTCCAGGCCATCGCTGCTTCACCCTGCTGGGGTGAGCCAGATGCACAGGGTCCCTGAATCTGTGACTGCACCGTATCCACCAAGCAGCTTGTCAGATGCACAGACCGTCTCTTTGTTAGGTGCGCGTACAGCGCCGCACACAACAGAGCCCTGGCCTCTAGGTGCAGCCACAGTGCAGTCATTAGTGGTACTGATAACTTTGGGTGCAGAGAGGCCCCTCGGATTAAAAGGCACCCTGCCGGCTCAAGGGCGAGGCCAGCCCAGAAGAGGATTCTCCCAGGGAGGGGCTGTGCCGGGGCTATGACACAGGACTAGTGAGACGCGGAAGCTCCTCTGATGATACCAGGGAACCCGAGAAACAGAGCTGCCTGCGGGGGCAGAACATCCTCAAGATCCCCAATGGCAGCCTCGCCGCTCCCTCGTAGACATGACGCCCCTCGGCATGCTCTGACGCCCCGGGCCTGGAGCCCCCATTGTGGGCGACTGATACCAGCTCCCACCCCCCCATCCAGCTTCCCCCTTTTGACCCTGCCGTCTGGCTGCACGGCCGCTCCCAGGAAGGTGGTGGGACGCTTGTGAGCCATCCACGGCTCCCGCCCCTGGTGGCCAGGGGCAGCTTGAGAGCGGGTTTCCCTCCTGGGCAGGGGCGTCAGGCGGGAGTCACAGGGGCATTTAGGGGGGCAGCTCCATGCTCACACTGTGCCACCAGCCTTCGCCCCCCGGATTCCCAGCACCTCTGAGCTGGATGGTTAAGCAGCAGTTTGGTGCCACCTATAGGCAGGAGTCAGTACTACACCCTCCCATGCCCCACAGAAAGGAGAGGAACCCACAAGTTAGCAAAGAAGGAAACAGGGACCGAGCGGCTGCTGGGTCAGAGCCATCCGTGACGACGTCACGTCTCAGAAGCTTTAATCCGGGAAGCAGCCCTGCCCCGCCACGCTGCCTGTGCAGCCCTCAACTCCGCACCGTGACAGTATTTGTACCAGGCGATGTGGGGAGACACGTTGCCTGACCCTGCACTGGGCCAAAGGGCAGGTCCTGGGGCTGTAGGGCTGGCTGGCCTGGACAACAGAAGCCCTTCCATCTACTGAATAGGACAGAATTTGAGGGACTCCTGCCTGCCTCCCTCCCGACCCTGTATTTTGCCTCAGGAAAGCCACAGTCTCCCTTCAGTCCACGCTGTACGGAATTGCCACGGACGCTGGGGAAGCCGTGCCCAGCTCGAGAGGAGGATCTGAGCCTGTAACATTCAGACTGCATTGAGTTACATATCCAGTCAAGATTCCTGTTTTTACACGGGCCAGCACACGTGTACATACCCACATGTATGCCTGGATATTGTCTGTGCACCTATATGGCAAACCACCTGTGGAAAGAAATCTCTGTACAAGCACAGCCAAACGCAGCATGTGTAGAAAATCCTGCTGCTTTGCAAAAGCAGCATATAATAGGTTTAATTGGACTTCAGAGTCACTGCTATCATCTGTGACCCTTCCTTACCCCGGTCACCAGTCTCATCTCATTGCTTCCTTGCACTCCCCCCGCCAGTTTATTGCCTCTTGCCTTACACGTAGACTGTTAGCTTGTCAGGGGCCAGCTCTGTGTTATGCTTGTACAACGCCTAGCACAACAGAGGGCCCCTAGGCACTCTGCAATACCAATAA
Source organism: Terrapene triunguis (assembly GCF_002925995.2). Taxonomy (NCBI): domain Eukaryota; kingdom Metazoa; phylum Chordata; order Testudines; family Emydidae; genus Terrapene; species Terrapene triunguis. Next base: position 2,119,659 of record NW_020664544.1, read on the forward strand.
GACGTAATCATTTTAAATCTATTTTATACACTACTGCATAGAGAAGCGGATCATGTCCCCAACACCCACTAGCAGGACAGCTGGTCACTAGAGGGGCTAAGCCCCCGGTGTCACAGCTAGGAGGAGTGGTTGATGTAGTGCTGCAGGGTGCCGAATGAGCTGCTATTACCAGTCTCTCAAGTACATCCCCTCTGGAGGACAGTGGCCCAGTTTTTCACTTTGAAAATAGGATGCACTGGCGGGGCAGGAGGATAAATTGCTGCCTGCAGCCACTGGGGGCACCGACCCGCACTGCACACTGGAAGAGATGCAATTATTTCCCTGCGCAGTGTCAGGATCTGCCCCTGAACTATGTTCAGAGTCTGTCTTGCTGCTGCACCGTGTACGAAAGGGATGTATCTTGGAAATCCCCAACGCCGACCAGCAATACCAAGAGTCACCAGGTGAGGGCACCCTTGGTGAACATTTGAAATGGAGTGGGCCACTTGTTCCAGCGCATTCACAAGGCATCTGAGAACCAAGTGAGGCTGCCAGGACGCCTTTCTCTGACACCGGTAGCATGGGGATCTGTTGCACTACCCAGCAATCCCTGGCTGGAAAGCGGCGCAAACGCACAAAGTAACAATAAATACTTGGTAATAATTAACAACACTACATGAAAGCTCCTTAATTCCAACTTTTGATCTTCTGCCCCCATCTGCTCTCCTGCCTGGGAGCGAGTGGGGGATTATTCCCTTCGGAGCATCCTCTGGGGCCTGGAAACCAGCCTGCAGGAGCCTAGAGGGAAGGTATCTCTGGGGGGCTCTGGAACATGTCCCTGACGATGGCTCCACAACGGCTCTCCCTGAAGGGGAAAAAACACCTTCCCAGGAATTCTTTGTGTGCGCTAGACAGGGCTGGCTGGCTAGCTGTACCTGCAAACCCTCTGGCAGAGACATAGCAAAGGAATACTTGTACTGGCATAGCTTATACCAGCCCCCCAACTGAAATAAAGCTACATCAGCAAACGGACTTTGTTTGCGTCTACATTAGGGCTGCGTTGGTTAGGGGTGGGATTTTTGTCACATTCCTCACTGACATGCTGACAAACCATTCAAGTGTAGGCCAGGCCTCACTCCGTCCCAGCCTTGCTGGCTCTCAGCGCTAGCCTCTCCCTCATGAGCCAGTCAGTATCTGCCACCAGGCTCTCAGCCCTTCCTTAAGACCCTGCAAGTGTGTCCCCCGACCCTGGAACTCCTGCAGCAAAGCCACTGGGTTGGCGTGACCCTTACAGCTTTACAGATGAAGCTACTCAGCTCTGGGAACTGACCCAGAACTTCCCTCTCCCCCCCAGTCACTGACATGTCACCTGATCTGCTGCGCCCTCCTCTCAGCCGCTAACCTTTGAGGAACAGCAGTTGAGTTCTGAGCACACCAGGAGCTGACTTAAGGTTTACCATGGAAACAGCAGAGAGCCTGGAGCCGTTGCCTGGGGCTGACATGAAACCAGACAAATCAGCAGTTTCTCTTTGAGCTTTTTGATTGATTTGAACTTGAAACTGGAAGCAAAACGCAGGTAGTGACCCCAAACTGGAAGCCCCTGCAAAGGGACACGACGGAATGTCTGACCCCAGGCTGGATGCAGGGAGGGAAAGGCAGACAGAAGATAAGGAATAACCAGGTTAGGGATAGGAAGCCTTTCTTCAAGTCTGAATGAAAAAGGCAGTTGGGAGAAATTAGCTGGAATACATGCAGCCGCGGAGAGCATCACACCAACCTGGCCATTATAACCATATGGCAATTGCTACTACGTGGCCAAATGTGGCCATCCCACCCAAGTGGCCATCCACCCGTATGGCCAATAGACCTGTATGGCTATTAGTCCCACATGGCCGGCTGACCTATACAGCCCATAGATCCAGGTGGCCATCACACCTCTGGGACCATCCCACCTATGGGACCATCCCAGGTGGCTATGCTACTTACTGTACCCACTCCGTGGACACACAGGTAGCTTCATTCTGCATGGCTATCAGCCCAGTGCCTCTCACCAGCATAGCGTTCACTCTAACAAATCTCCCACCGAAGAAACACTGATTCTTAGCACCTGAAGTTCTGTTACAGAAGCCAGCACCGGGGTATTTCCCACGCTGCCTGCTCCTCCTGCGCTAGTGTTTTCTCCTGCCCCCAGCTCTGAATTCCTGTCCCACAATTTAAAGGTTGGCCAGTGTGTCTCAGGAGAAAACGTGCTCCCCCGAAGGACAGGGTTCAGTACTGTCTCAGAGGAGATAGTGCCCCCTATCCATCACCGATGCCTTCTCCTGCAGCGCAGCGCAGCACCCCCTGCTGCCTGGGACACTAGATCAATACTGACCCAGAGCACCCTACTGAGTCACCAGCACCAAGCAGTCAACTGCCAAGGTGCAATGTTCCTTGTGGGGTGCCAGGCCAGCCTTCACGTCTCTGAGCCTCGAGAGCACTGGCAGCTGAGCAACAGAGGCCAAATTACACCACGTTTACTCCCACAGAATTCAGGTACAGCCCTGACTCCCCAGACACTCGGTCTCCAGCAGCAGGTCCCAACAAGAATCGCTCCAGAAGACAGATTGCTTCCCTGAGTGCAGCGAAGTAGCTGTGTTCCTCCCAGGAGAGGAGCGAGACAAGGTGGGGGCAGGGACTAGCTTTTACTGGACCAACTTCTGTTAGAGGAAGAAATAAGCTTTTGAGCAGCACAGAGCTCTTCTTCAGGCTCCAAACCTTGTCTCTCCACCGCCAGAAGCTGGTCCAGTAAAAGATATTCTCTCCCCAACCTGGTTTCCCAGAAACTGCCCTCTTTGGAGCTGGGGAGATGGCTCAAGTTTGCCAGTTCTCCCTGGGCTCTCAGATCCTTTCCATGTTATATTGGGGAGGGGGAAGAGGTGGCTCTCCCAGAGGCCTCAGAGAACTGGATGCACAGGGAGACGACCAGAAAGTCCTGAGAGAAGAGGCTGTTTGGGCTGACTAGACAGCAGGGGAGTCTGCCTTGCACATGCGACCTGTGAAACACACACGGCTGGCCACCCAAAGTGCTACTCCCAGCTTCCCCTGGTGGATCAGGGAGGATGGCAGGCTTGGCCACATGCAGTGCCAAGATGGGGCCCCACAAGTCTCACTTCACACAGGGCCCTGCAAGACCTGTGGCCAGCCCCTGCCCAGAGAGGCTAGGGGCTTTCAGGTGCTAACAGTAATGTAAGGTTTCCATGGGGTCATGGTGGTGGGCCCCGGGGGATTCCTGGTGGGAGGAGGGGAAGACGAGGATTGAAGAGACTGGTGCTCCTCATCCCTCGGGAAATCTCACACCAGACCAGCACTGTGCACCCCACAGTGTGGGGTGGGGGAGGAGGGCGTGTGGTGCCTGCGGGGGGTGTATTCCAATGTGCTGCCGTACCGTGTTCAACACTGAACACAGCCAACTCCCTGGTCCCTTCCCCGGGCGGCTCAGGGGAGGCCGCAGGGGTGTGCCCCCCTGGAAGCCTCTCTAGATACCAGACTTTCCCACATTCACTTCATCAGCTGATCCTTAGCAGCCTGTCTCCAACCTCTGCTGCCAGTTACTAAACAGGCTGCAAACACCCAGCTTGCCGGCTCATTTCCTGAGCTGCGCAGGAGGCCTGGGGCAGTGCTCATGTGCCCCAGGCCCTGGAGAGAGACACTCTGAGTGCTGCCCCCAGAAGCTAAGCCTGCTGCCCGCTAGCTGCCACATCTCTAGTCAGACACAGGCAGGAGAGTGGCCTGGTTTCAGAGGGGCTGAGCACCGATAACGTGGCCCTTGTGACGCTGCGACACTCAGCTTTGTGCATTCCCTGGCCCTGGGCTAGTCACAGAGAGCTGAGCTCCAGCCTGCGACCGGGCACCACCAGCGTCACGGGGAGTGAAGCACCTTGCAGGATCGGGCCCCTTGTAAGGATCAGGCTGCTGGCCTGTCCCTGCAGCCCAGGGAGGATGGACGCCACCCCCAGAGGCTGGCTTAGGCCCTTTTTCTAGAAGATTCAGTTTTATTCCTTCCCCATGAGAACTGGTAACACAAGTTCCACTTCAATCATCCCTTTCTCCCTAACCCGGGGTCTTCTGCTGAGGCCACCCATTTCCTACAGCTTCCGTGAGACACCCACAAGTCGTGCGCTTTTCCTCCCAGCCCAGAGACGCCCTGCTCTGAACAGCTTTGTTCTACTCCACCTGGGATCCCCACTACTCCAGGGCCTGCCACAGGAGCCAACCTGCTCCCGGCAGTGCTCTCCACCCACCCCCAGCTCCTGCATCAGCCTCCTTGCCTGGGCTGCTTTTATAATCCCTGAGCCTTAACTGGTGGCTCTCAGCTGGGAGACAGCTAATCAGTCCCAGGTGAGGCTGGCCCAGCTCCCTTGAAAGGGTCGGCCAACCCGGGACTGACACGTAAGGCTAGATCTGCAAAGGGATTTAGGGGCCTAAGTCCAAAATTTAGATCCTCAGCCCCCTGCCCAGTTGCCAGCCAACCCTCTAGGCAGCTCAGTTTGCACCGTGGGTATGTGGGCACAGCTGCCCCTGTCCTGCTGCTGCTGAGTGTTTACGCCCTGGCAGGATCCTCCAGCGAGGCATTGCCCCACCTACCTCGCCCGCAGGGCCTCCTCTGCTAGGAGTGCTTACCAGACCGGGCCCCTCATCGAACACAGCTGAGGAGGGGATGCTTGTGCTGTCTCCCTTAGTCCCACTAGCCCAGTGGTTAGTGCACTCAGCCAGGCTGCAGGAGACCAGGTTCAAATCCCGCCTCTGCCTGGTTCAGAGCAGGGACTTGACAGCAGGCCCCCCCACCTCCCAGGTGAGTGCTCTAACTCTAACCCCAAGATGGCCGGCTCAGGCACCTGGTGAAACTCTTCCACTTGGTCTAAAATACTCACTTATCCCTTGGGCCAGGGAGCAGGAGACTGACTCTATGGACTAGTGGGTAAGGCGGGCACCTGGGAGACCCAGCTAGCTCTAGTCCCTGCTCCAATAAATATTTAAGCATTTCCCAGGAGAGGATTCCTCCCCAGAGTACCCTAGAGCCCAGAGGTTAGGGCATTCAGCAAGGTGCCTGGCTCCGAGAGCAGGTTCACAGCTATGACTTGTCTCCCTCTGGCCCGGCGTTTAGGCCACGCCCCTCTCCCTGGCATTTCCCACGGGCTAGTTGAGGTGGTTCCCGGCTCAGCTCGCCAACTTCTGTGGATCCCACTCGTAAGCGCCTAGCGCCACCCAAGCGCTGTCCAGGGAGCCCTAACTTGGGGCTGAAGATCCCACTGGGTGGCAGGGGGCCTCGAGTTGGGTGTTTGCAGTGCTGCGCCCAAGTGCCCTCAGTGGGTCTGGCCCACACCGTATTGGGCTAAGAGGACCATCTGCACTGACAGGAAGTAGGATAAAACCACATGCCTTGGATGTATGCTGGCCACCACCTATGGGTCGGGAAGTACCTCTTCCATCCCCATGGTGTAGAGGACACACTTAGATACACTAGAGGTGCAGGTTATGGCTGCCTCTGAAGTATATGGCATTGGCTACTGATGGAGACAGCTCCCTGGACTAGGCAGAGCATTAGTTTACTCTGCCTTGGCAGAGAGCAGGATACTGGACTAGATGGACCACTGGCCTTTTCTGATTTAAGAACTGGACTATTGGGCCAGACAGACCCCTTGTCTGCTCCAAACTGGCCCCGTATAACAGTACTCTCTAACTCAGGTACTTGCTGTTTCCTGCAGCGATGAGCCCAGGCACTGTTATCTAGTTCCAGAGACGCTGCTGGCAAAATACAAAACATAATTATCTCTGTCATGTCAAAGTTATCAGCTGTGCTGTAGGCAGAAGGCAGGCGGGGAGTTGAGCTAACCGAGAGAGAGAGCCAGGCCCAGAGACACTAATTGCAGCTTCACATACATGTCTGGCAGAGCGGCTTTGTTTTCCCTTGTTGAAGTCTTGTAAATAATCATTACAGCTCCAAGGCGGGGCTGGGAACTGCTGCCAGGAGCCCTGCAGGGCACTGCCGAATGTAAGACCAGGGATCAGAGAGCCCCAGTGCCCACGGGGAGGAGCTGCCATTGGGAGCAGTGAAACAAGGAACTCCCTGTGTGTGGCCATGACAGAATGCGGGCTTGGGAGCGCAGAGGGGGCAGCCAGCCAGTGGACCGAGGGGATGAGATCTCCCAAAATACAGAGAGAAACTGCAATGGGAATTGCTTAAAGAACTGGTGGGAACCTCTGGAGCCTGTGAGGCTCATGCAGTTTGAGTCTTGACAATGGCACCATAAAACCGGTTGCCAAGCACAGATTAATGGGAGGCAAAAGTATTGTCGTACCGTGGGAGGCTCTATTAAAGTCTAGTTCCAGGAATTCCCTTGGGCGGTGCAGCGTGGGTGCAGCCCAGTGACGCAGAGGGGAGTAGCTCAGACGTGTGGAAGGCGAGAAGCTGATAGAGGCTTGTGGCAGGTTGGAGGGAGGCGTTTGGGGTAAAGCGGGTAAATGCTCTTTCCTGTCCTGTTTCCAGCATTTGGACTCTAGCTCAAGGCGTCACGTAGTGTATTTCTGTACTATGGACATTTCTTAGAAGCATTTTACCACACAATGCACAATTAGCCTGTGGAGGTCAGTGCCACTAGATATCACTGAGGCCAAGAACATAGCAGGATTCCCAAAGCTCTGGACATTTCTATGCTATCAAAAATATCCAGATCTACAGTAACCCGGATTAGAAAACAGGGAATTTTGAAAGGGATATGAGCCAGCCTCTATCTGATGGGTGTTGGGGAGAAGCCCTGTGGGCAAGTTAGTCCTTAATGACCTATTGCCTCATGAGCAACTGGTGCTGGCTCCAGTCAGAGGCAGGAGACTGTGCTAGCTGGATTCCTGGACTGATACAGTCGGGCAATTCCTACTTTTCTCAGGATGCTGTCACTGTAGAAACTGGGCAAACTTCCCACAGTTTAGATCAGAAGCAAATAAGATTCTCCCCCTGATCAGGAGCTTATGCACTACAGTGCCCTGCAGCACCAAACAGCCTTGGAAGGGTCAGATTACATGGGCAAACCCAGCCAGCAGCTCAGATCCCGGGGAATCCAAACCCTGTAGTGGGTGGAGAGTCAGCTCGCTCTAAGCTGGGTGGCCAGGTGCAGGCTCGGTGGGGGTGAATTTCAGTGGTGAGGGCTCTCTGCCAGATGTGGAAGATTGACTCTGAAAAATGAGGTGGGGAATCTCCAAGACTATATTCTGTTAAACAGACGCCTTTAATAAACACACTCCAACTTCAGGATTTTGGCTCCTTTGTGGCAAAGAACTGATTCTTTGTCTTGCTAAAATAAAAGCTGCTTTGTTCTATCACTAGAGCTCTTTGATGTTTCAATGATCAGTGCTGGATAATAACGTCACATGGTGTCCTCAGCCTAACCTAGGAGATCCCATTCTCACATCAACCAGAGTGGAACTCCGTAGCTTTGCTTATTAAACCACCAATCCAGAAGCAGAACTGTCTCTGCGATGGCCTACAATGGAACTAGAGAGCCCCTTAGGGACGAGAGCAGCCAGGGGCAAGTAATGACCTTCGATTTCAGAAAAATGGAATCAGAGTTGCTCATGGAGTCTTAGATCCGCAGTGGGTTCGGCTCCATATCACAAAAGCAGGTATGGGTGGGTGAGTATTATTAAAATTAGTGCTGTAAATGAGCATAAGACACACGCCCTGCCCCGAAGAGCTTACACTGTAACTGGACAGTGAGAGCAGTTACATGACTAAGAGGGTAAATGAATTGCAGCACATGCATGGGAACAGCTTGAGTTATCATTTGGAGGCTGTTGCCGTTGGACAGGTCTCCACTCACCCAAGCAAAGCCAAATTAATTGCTGTTCTGTGCATTCTCCTTCCCTTTGGAGGAGGCCACTGAACCAGGTGAATAACTCTATGTGTGAACTGACTGAACTCACAACTGTGAATCACTGGGAATCTTTCACACACACCCACTGCAGTGACAGGAATTCTTCAGTGCATGTTGCAACTGGAAATGGACAAGCAAGAGTCAGTCAATCACCCCTCGCTGCCAGAGAGCAAAGGCACAAGAAAAGAGCGTTCAGGTTGGTGCTTTATGGCAGGTTGCTCATTGGTGGAGATATGGCTCAAGGAATTTGATGGGGAGAGAGCCCACATGATGCTCTGCTTTGATGTTCTGCAAACAGAAGAACATGGGTGCTGGAAGCTGGAAGGAAGGGGTCTCTACCTGCCCCATAATATTTAATTAAACGAGAAAAAAGAAGCATGCTGAGAGCCTACTGGCTGAAGTGGCATTAAAGAACCTCTTAAACTTCAGACTGAGGCCAGAATGTGTATTCTGGGTCCTACAGGATAACAACAGAGCCAGGACTGGCCTTACAATTTGCAAGACCCCAACCTGTTTGGGGCGGGAAAAAGAATCAGGCCTAAAATTGCTTTCCTTCCTGGTCCCAGAGGCAGAATTGGACTTCTGCTTTGGTGCCACAGCCTCCTTCGCCACTTCTACTGCTAAAGGGGATCAGGCCATGACTTGCCCTCTCCTCTACTCCAATCTTCTTGGCAGGGGATGGGTTGGACTATGAGGGTATAGGGGAATGAAAATGTGCAGGCCCCAAGCAGTCGTGTGTCATGCTTTTGCTTAAGGCCAGACTTGGAAGGAGTTTTTCTTCTGTCAATTTTAAATGGGGCTCTCAGAAGAAGGGGGGCTTCCTTCCTGCCAGTGCTCCAGCCCAGCTGGCATGGGGACTGTACACAGGTCTACTCAGAAATGTGCCTCTGTTGTATACAGGTCATTTTAGTGTTTCCTTTCATGCAAACACACTTCGGGAACATTCTTTCCAGGTGTTGAGTAGAGGGCTGGTAGGAGCAGCCTTGGCAGACAGTAAATAGTGAGGGAACTGGACAGAAACAAAAACAACATGCTGGACTCACACCTTGGTATGTTATTGCCTAGCAACACCTGCATTTCTGCAAGGACGCCTGGCTCAGAGGGTGAAGGAGCAAAGCTCTTGCATTCCCACTCCTGCCAATACCTGAGCCCTTTCTCCATGTTACTGTCTCTTTGCTCAGGATTCTGCCCTTTAGCTCTAGACACCAATTGGTGTCTTTTCCATTGTTTGGTTTCTCCTGGCTGTATGTATCACTCACCAGGAAACTGGCCTGAAGGGGAATCGCCAATTGTTTCTAATTAGCTTTTTCATTAGATTAAAAGCAGAGTTTACTGTTTGATCATAATTTCTACAACGCAATTATCCAGGTCCATTCAATCCCGTTTCTCACACTGAATTGTGGCATTAGTTGCAGAGTTCCAGAACTTCTAAGCAATGATTTAATTTTCCTTCCCAGGAGAGATGATTGTTGTTCTCGGTCATGTACTTTCTTGCTGTTCATCTGTACCTAACCTGAGGGAGGAAATAACATCTGCAATGTGCTTCTTGTTGGAACAGACTCAGATACCATCTCCTGCATTATTATTTGCTTTATCTCGAGTGAATTTATGGCTGGACAGAGGTGCAGGACCGACAGCCTCGGAGAGTGAACTCCTCGGTTCCTCTACAAAATAGTTACAGCAGAGAAGGCTGCCCTGGCACTGTCCTACTAATGGGAATCATCACTGGCCTGGGGACCTGCTAGGAGTGGAGGGGAAATCTCAGGCTTAAGGGCCTAGTCAGTCCTTTGCTGTCCTGCTGTGCCAGCAAGGTGACCGGCTTTGGGGGATGTGGAGACCTGTTCCTTAGGGACTCCACTGGAGGTCAGTAAGCAGCAGTTGAATGATAATGAATTTGGATCACTATCAGCAGAGGCTGGATTCAGCCGGGTGACAGAAAGAGGAAATGTTCCATCGCCCATTCCAGACCATCGGCTGGTCTCCTTGGCTGAGATACAGTCACGCGTTAAATGAAGAGAAATGCCACGGCAGCTCATGTACAAAGAAGGGACCCAAATCAGAGATTTTGTCAGTGAAGGGACATAGCAAAGTTTGGCTGGTCTTATGGCAATTTCAGCCAAATCCGGAGAGTGCTTCCATGCAGGGGCTATGGAAGGGCAAGGCTGGCACTTTTAGCATATTGACTACCTCATAAGCAGCCTCCACTGCCAATTTCAGACCGATTAGGAATCTGAGTTAAGTGGTAGCACTGGCTTTTGGAATGGGGAGCATGCCATCACGGCAACATCCCTAACACACAACAACAGGGAGTAGACACCCACACCAAAGGGGACAAGACAGGAGGAGGAACAAATGTTTGTTAGAACTCACCAGACAAAGGGAGAATGAAACAAGTGAATTTGGAGATTAGAGAAAACACCACCTGCCCAGACAGAAATGAAAATCTATTGCACATCAATGCTGAGGCAGTGCAGCCTAGCAGACCGAGCACTGGACTAGGACTCAGCCAAGGACAACCAAGACCCCACTTTAATGAAAGATGTCCGAATGGAAGAGACACACCACAAACTGCTTCCTGAATCCCAAAAAGATCCCCATAAGTCACTGTCTTTTGCTACCCCACAAGCAGAGACGACCCATGCCCGCCGAGAGTAGGGGAGCAAAGTGAGGGCGGCCGGCTTCAGCAATGTTACTGAGCACGCTCAGTCTGTGTGCGCATGCTCAGTACAAGCCAAGCAGCAAATCGGGCGGGGAATGTGACCCTGCAAGCCCTCCCCACACATAGCTCTGCCCATAAGCATCTCCCAGAGAAAGAAGCATCATTTCACATTATCTGCCAGTGCTACCTCTGGAACCGTCAGGCCAGTGGGCTGGGCTTGCAATTTGCCTCTGCACACGGCAAGTGATAGCTGGCTCCTGGCAATGTAAAACCAGAGCAGAGAATAGGGTGACCAGATGTCCCAAATTTATAGGGACAGTCCCGATATTTGGGGCTTTTTCTTCTATAGGCGCCTATTACCCCCCACCCCCTGTCCCGATTTTTCACACTTGCTGTCTGGTCACCCTAGCAGAGAATGAAACTGTGCCGCTAATCCCGGCCTGGTTTTCCGGCTGCTTCCTCACCCCAATAGCTGCCCAACCCCGTTATTATACTGACTATTCTCAATCCCTTCATAACATATTACAGGAGCGGCTCCTCTCTTTTCAGATGGCTTTGTTGCTTCATCAGCCTTTGGGTTTTCAGTCCTGCCCTGCTCTGTCAAAACTGTCTGCTTCCCACTTCCTGGTTAGCGTCCAGTGCTCAGTACAAACGCAAACACTGCCCTTAACCCATCACACACTCTGAAATACCCTCCAGTTCCCCTGCTAAATTGGCCTGGACAATATTCTCTTCTGATTGCAAATGAGCTGAAATACAAATTCATACAGAAATACAAAGAAAAACTGGTCACACACCTCCCAAAGGAACAGCATGCAATGTGGCCGGGGAGCTAAAATCTAATGTTATATCAATTTGTATACAGTACATTCTCTGACAGGGGACTAGATTCTGCCTTAGCAGGGCAATGGACTGACGTTCTTAGATGTTTTTCCAATCCCTCTATGATCCTAGCCAACATCAATACATAGATAGAAATGACCAGTGGGAAGAGTCTGTGGAGCAACAGTGTTTTTGCCCTGCAGGGCTCAGAGAAGTGTTCACTGCTGCTGCCTGTTCCACTGATAAAGGGCCTGGTTGGAAGCACTCCAATGACTTCAGTGGGCTTGGGATTCAGTCTAAAGGATTTGTCCCCACAAGCCTCTCGCATCAGCACCTTTCGCAAACAGCTCTGTAAATATTTTCATTTCATTTAAGATGGATTCGCAAACTGCTGGGTGGAGTCCGAATGTCTCTGTGTCTCCTGCGTAACAGTGTAAGGTATGTTAAAATGTGGCCTTGAGCAATGAGCCTGCTATTCTGAATCACACCTCACCCCTCCTTTGGGAACAAAAACGAAACACAGAAACACTCTTGGTGAAGTAAAGTGTTTCTAGTGGAATGTGACAAAAGCATGAACACATCAAGGAGAAAAATGATGACTCTGGAAGTTGGCTCAGACTTGAAGGGTGATGAAAACCCTGGGGAATGTAAGAGAGAAAAAAGGACCTTGCAGTGGCAACGCCCCCTGTTGTGGGTATAAAAGGAGCTCAGAGTCAGGGAAGTTAGCAGCACTCTCCTTCTTTCATAGCTGAGCTGGGTGACTCTCTTGGGCTTTAGATCCTCAACTACCTTTCACCATGACCACCAGCGTCAGGCAATATTCCTCGTCTACATCCCTAAAGGGGTTAGGTGGATTAGGTGGATTAGGAGGTGGCTCCACACGGGTTTCCTCAGTGCATCTTGGAGGTCCCTACAGAGCCCCAAGTATCCATGGGGGATCTGGTGGCTTTTCTGTCTCCTCTTCTAAGTATGTCTCTGGAGTAGGAAGTAGTCTGGGTGGTGGCTATGGGGGAAGCTACAGTAGTAGCTTTGGAGGTGGCTATGGGGGTGGCCTTGGAGGTGGCTATGGGGGTGGCCTTGGTTGTGGCCTTGGAGGTGGCTTTGGAGGTGGCTATGGGGGTGGCTTTGGAGGTGGCTTTGGCGGTGGTGATGGCATTCTCCCTGCGGGTGAGAAGGAAACTATGCAGAACCTGAACGACCGCCTGGCTAACTACCTGGACAAGGTGCGTGCTCTGGAGGAGGCCAATTCCGATCTGGAGATTAAGATCAAGGAGTGGTATAAGAAGCAGGGACCCGGGCCTGACCGTGACTACAGCCCATATTACAGGACAATTGAAGACCTGAGGAGCAAGGTATGACACTATTGTTAAAAAGGTCTGATGTCTCTTGTCTGAGACCCTTCATTAAACTGGCACAGGGGCACTGAATAATTCTGTAACTAAAAGCTGGAAATGAAAGGCAATCCAATTTTCCCCTGTGCCAGATATCAGGGAAGGGGATTTAGTAATTTATCAACTTCAGTTATTTAATTACATTCCTCCAGAAAGAACAAGAGGTGTATTTCTTATTATTTGATTGTATGAAACAGACATAAGAGGCAGTAAAGCAGCAGCAGCATCTTATCGACCTTGGCCTATGTTGATAATATGGTACAGTTTGAATACTCTATAAACAAACTAATCTAGAGGTAAGGCAAACCAGGATATACTTAGTATGATTGTATATGCACAGAATCAAAGAATTTGCAAACTCCTGTCAATTGCTTTAGCTATTAGTACTAAACTGAGTGCAGAGGGTTAAAAAGGAAAAGGTGGAAGGACTGATAAATTCCACAGCCTTCTTCCAGGAATGATCAATACAAGGCCTGACTTGTCCTACAATCTCAAAACCAGAAGCCTGTGGAGCAATTTCTCTCCATTCTGATTTGGTTTCCTGGCTTCGCATCTTGAGAGGAAAGCCCCAGGGTTGATATTTTCCCTCTTACTGTCATTACTGATTGCTTACAAACCGTCATTAGTAAACATAAGGGAAATCCGAGGAAAGCAGAAGCAGAAAGACTCCGCGAGGCAGGGGCAGGAGCAAACTAGACACATTATTTTCCCTTCCTCTCACTGGCACCATTTTTGATGTTCCTTCCTCAAAGCCTGGCTTGGAGTTCTCCTCTCGGGAGCCTGGGGGTGGATTATCTGTATCTGAGAATGTATCACAAAAATCCGATATAAAGAGCACCTGCTCACTACACTTTGTTCAGCTTCTGCAAGGATCCTCGTCATAGAGTGAGTTAGTGTGAATGAGCTCCATTCCAGAACAAATGGACACAGGCTTTGCCATACAAGAGCACACTATGGGGCCACCCGCACTGCCTGTGGCAGTCACCAATACCTGATGGTTCCGAGGATGGCTAGTCTCCCCTCTCCCTCCAATATTCCTGCTATGACAATTGCACACAGCAGTACATGGTGGTGGGGATGGGGTGGGGAAAGAAGGTTGGTTCTTTCTGGAACCACGTGGGATCAGCAAATGCCCTGAAGCATGAGATTGAGTGCCCTTATCAGGCCTTGCACTTACTCAGATATTATCATGCTGCCTTTTGCAATTCATCCTGATGGATAAGCAGGAAAGGGAGGCCGCAGTGCAGTCAGACACTGCCCAGTCTAACTCAGCACTGTTGCATTTCTCCATTCGGTAAATCCCTCTGCTGTTCCTGGCCTGTCCCTAACATTCACCCCTGCTTGGATCCCACAATCAGCCAACAACATGAGGAGCTTTTGAGGCTTCTTTCCCACTTGCTCTTTCGCTCTCTTTCCCCCAGATCCTTGCTGCCACTGTCGACAATGCCAGCCTCCTCTTGCAGATCGACAACGCTAGGCTGACGGCCGATGACTTCAGAACCAAGTAAGTGCTGCTCCCCCTGGGAGTGAGATCCATATGGGAATCCTTTTGTGCACAACAAGCTTCCTCACATGCATCAAGACTGGAAAAGAGGGAGAGTTCCTCTCTAAGAGGGAGCTTCCTATTCATTTCCAATGAGACAACTGACAAATCACTGGCAAACAAGGCATTTCAAATAAATGTGCATTTTGCAAAGCAAATAGGGACTAAAAACTTGGGCAATGTCTTGCTTCCAGTAGAACCTATCTTATTTTATTTAGTTTGCATGTAGGACTTGATCTAATTTACATATCACTCAGAGCACATAGGCCTGGGGCAATGGTGCTACCAGTATTTTAATGGGAGGCGAGTTACACATCTAAACAGAATCACTCACCTCGGAGCTCAATATAGAATATGCCCCAAAGCTGCCCAGTAAAGTTACTGGTCTTAGCAGAGACTTGACCAACCAGCGCTGTTCCATCCATTGGACACTGCATCTCACTCCCTGTGTCCCTCATTCACCCAACCCCCCACGCAGCACAGAGAGTTATAAGACATTGAAAGGTTGACAGCAGCATGGGGAGAAAAAAGGGGTGACAACTCAGTAGTGAGCACCCTTTTTATGCTTGAAGGTTTGAGACAGAGCAGGCCCTGCGCATGAGTGTTGAGGCTGACATCAATGGCCTGCGGAGAGTCCTGGACGAGCTGACCCTGGCCAGAGCTGACCTGGAGATGCAGATCGAAAACCTGAAGGAGGAGCTGGCTTATCTCAAGAAGAATCATGAGGAGGTGAGGACAAAATCAAGCACAAAGGAGGGGATTTATAAGTTGTAGCTAAGGTACAATGAAAATCAGGCCAATCAGCAGAGCTATTTCCAAGCATTAGGGTAGTTGGGAGGGCATCTGGGAATAAAGAAGTGGGGAATAATTAATTCTGGACAGCAACGTCCTCTGTAGGCCCCAGGTCAGACTCATGCACCACTCATCATTTCAGGAGCTTCCACTGGGGTCTTGCCAGTATCTACAGCAACAGAAACTTGCTTCCCAGGCTGTGGATCCACCTGTTGTTTGGGATTTAGTCTCTGGACAGAGGCAACTGAATCCCCAAATGGAGATTTCTTAGGAAATTATTTTTATTATTTTACTTGTTGTTGACAGTTAGGGTCACAGTCCCATGGTGCTGAACAAACACACATTAGGAGATAGTCTCTTGTCTGAAAAGTCGCAAATTGGGAAAACCTCCTCAGATGCACTGCAGTGGGTCTGTATAGTTAACATGCAGATGAACATAGCGTGTCTCTCTTGTCACAGGAAATGAATATACTACGGAGCCAGCTGGGTGGAGATATCACTGTGGAGATGGACGCCGCTCCTGGGGTTGACCTGACCAAGATCCTGGCTGACATGAGAGAGCAGTATGAGAGCTTGGCAGACAAGAACCGTAAAGAGGCCGAGCAGTGGTTCTTCACCCAGGTACACAATGCCTGAATGAAGAGAAGCACTTTCCTGACACTTATGGGTGGGGGCAAAGCTTTACACACATCATTCGTGCAGTAACTAGATTGTTTTCCCTTGTTGCAGACAGAACAGCTGAACCGAGAAGTAGCCATGAACACGGAACAGTTGCAGAGCGGCAAGTCGGAGATCACGGAACTAAGACGCACCGTCCAGGGCCTGGAGATAGAGCTGCAGTCCCAGCTCAGCATGGTACGTGCCACTGGCTTCCCAAGGAGACACACACATGAGGAGGCACAGAGATGAGTGACCCCCTCACTGAATTCTTTCCCCTCTACTCTGCATTCCCAGAAAGCCGCTCTGGAAGGCTCCTTGGCGGAGACAGAAGCCCGCTATGGCTCCCAGTTGGCACAGCTCCAGGGCCTGATCACTAGCGTGGAGGAGCAGCTGGCTGAGCTCCGATGCGACATGGAGCGCCAGAACCATGAGTACAAGATTCTCGTGGACGTCAAGACACGCCTGGAGCAAGAGATTGCCACGTACCGCCGCCTGCTGGAGGGCGAGGATAGCCAGTACGTAAAGGGAGTCGATTAGATAGAGTGCCGTGGGGCAGGGCCGGCTAATAATGACACAGCTAAACAGCTGAATAACCTGTGTCTCTAAAGGCTCATTTTGAAATAAATAATCCAGATTCCTAGGTAGTTGTGAAGAAGACTAATAAGTGATGGCTCAATGGTTTATCCCATTACCATCATCAGTGAGAACCCGGTCCTGGGAGGTATTTATTGTCTGAATTATGGAGTGTAACATAACATTTCCATCTTGGAGAGGCAGCATTATCTAGTAGCTATGTGAAAACTCTAGCTTTCAGGGCTTTGTGGGGGGTCTATTCCTGGCTTCTTCAGCGATTGCATAACCCTGGGAAAGTAGCTAATAACACTAACGAACCTCACAGGAGGGTTGAGAGGCTAATATAATGTGTCTAAATCCCTTCACTCCTTGAAAATCCTTCCAAGATCAAATGTTCTGCTCAAATCTTAACTCTAGACAATTTCAAGGAGAGGACATTGGGGACCTGCAAATTGACATAATAATGAAATTCATCAGACTTGTGTCAAAATAATTATTTCTCCCCATAAGAGGCCTGCACCTTTGTTCTCTCACTGCGCCCTCTCCTCTGGTGTCTATATTTCTAATTTTCTCTCTTTTTTCTCCTCTTGTAGCATTGCCTCCCAGTACGCTTCAGCAAAAGAAGGTAAGAATTTGTCTTATCTGAAGTAATGAGCACACATTTCTGCATCACATCCTTAGCAAGCTTCTTTCCATAGGCTCTCATTCATTAGTGGGTGCAAAACTGGAATGATTCCTTTGAAATATTGAAGATATTATTAAGTCACGTATTTGTGTAAAATGGAATATAGGATATGCATTTATGACACTCAGTTCTGAAGATACACTAGCTAGGATAAAAATTCCAAAGGATGATCAGATCCTTAGGACAGATGATAGTTTCTTCTATCTCCTTCTCCCTTGTAGTGTCCACGACCACCCGACAAGTCCGTACAATCGTTGAGGAAGTCCAAGATGGAAAGGTGATTTCTTCCCGCGAGCAGGTCCATCATTCCCCCCGCTAAGACTACACACCACTCCACAGGCCCCAGTCCTGAGCACCTTGGATGCATCAATAGAAAAGGAAAGAAGACTCCAGTCCATGTGCTGTTGATGTGTAATACTGTCACCAAGGCTGTGTAGGTCTGGGCTCCATTAGTGTGTTCCTTCCCTTTTCATTCTGCCTCTGTCTCCCTCACCCTTGTCTGAGTGCTATCCTGTGCTCTTCCCATAAATGTCAAATAAAGCTTATCTTCTCATTCATGCAAACTAGAGTCTTGTCTCGGTTGTTCTATGGGGCTGACGACACAGGCTCTCTAGGGGGAGATTGGTGCTGTTTGCTAGAGCTTCCATCAGCACTCGTGGGCAGCTAGAAGAAGGAATTGTTCAGATGGTCTCTAAAAGGCATTGTATGCTAGATCACTGAGTGATCTGAATTAATACACCAGAACTAAATATTAAGGCAAAGAACTAGTGGCTTTATAGATCACATCCAACCTGGCTAAAATTCTGCAACTAAACTGTATAATCAGTGTCAGATATTCTGCCCTAAGTTGCAATGGTCTCAAAATGGGAAACCTGAGAGAGACTTGGTTGTTTCACAGTCCTGCTCAGGGACACAAATGGCTATTCCACAGAGGAGGGTAAGAGATGGGGCTTCATCAGCTCATTGAGCCTGAGCCAAGGTGCATGGTGCACAGTGAAAGAAAATGAATCACAGACACCATCATACCAGCCCCCTGCCAACTGTCAGCCACACTCCTCTATCAGCGCTGGCTGTGTTACATAGGTCACAACGCTTGGTGGTAAAATTAACTTGTGCGGCAGATGTGTTAACGGTACTTTTGGCTGACCCTTTCATCGGTAATACAACTGCAGTTTTATTCAGTGTGACTTTCTTGGCAACTGTCCCGGTCTTTCTAAAGGGTCAGAAAAAGGCAGAGCCCTCAGATAGCTGTCAGGGGGTGCGTGACCTGCTCAGGATAAGGTTATTACATGCTGTGTTTGGGGTTTGATCCCCTGTGCCAATTTGTCATTACTGCCCATTCCTGATGCAGTGGGACACTGATACCCTCCATCTTGACTGGCAGTTCCCGGAAGACAATTTCAGCTATCAGGGTACGTCTGCACTGCAATCAGGGGTGTAACTGCGGCACATGTAGACATACCTGAGCTCTTTAACTGAGCTAGCTCATGCCCTCATAGCCGTGAAGCCACAGCAGCACGGACTGCTCCGTGAGCAGCCACCCAAGTAATTACCCAGGGCCTCAGGCAGGCTGGTCCAAGCTGCCAACGGTACATCACTGCCATTGGTACGTCACTGCTGGAGCTAGCGAGGTTAAAGCTAGCTCAGGTGTGTCTACATGTGCTGCAATGACACAACCTGATTGCAGTGTATGTCTTCCCTCAGTCATGGCTAGGTTCTGCCACCCGTCCTCCCTTTAAGTAGTACCTGGCTCCATATGTAGTGCTGTTGGACATCAACAGGATGATTCTGAATAAGATATTACTGAACATGTGTGAAGCTGGCAGAATCTGGTCCTCCTATTTTAAGCCCCTGTTTTTAGGGACCTTGCCCTGGTTTTACCTGGCTAAGCCCTGGTATAGCTAGAGAGAGCTCTGGTTCTCCCTGAAAAGGGGGAAAGGAGCCTTTCTGTTCTCTCTCTGGTTCAGAATCCCAGAACTTACATGACCCCATCATCATTCCACTCAGACTCTATTCAGGTACATTATAATCATGAGCCATGAATGTAGGGTTATGATCAGCAAAATTACTCTGTAAGATTAGCATCCTCTTACTGAACGCAGTTGTGCATTTATATAGCATCATTGATGTGCCTGGCATTTTACAGGAGGAAAATCAATGGACACGATTCCTCTTCTAAAAGATGTGTCTTTGGAGTCCTGTCTGCTCAGTTCTTCAACTGAAGGCAGGAAACTTGCCTTTGTATTTTTCTCTTGTAAATGCCAGGTACACCTACTATGCTATAAGACTTTTGTTGAAAGAACAAATCAAACAATTAAAGAACTAGAACAGGGGTGGGCAAACTTTTTGGCCCGAGGGCTACATCGGGGTTGCACAACTGTATAGAGGGCCAGGTAGGGAAGGCTGTGCCTTCCCAGACAGCCTGGCCCCCACCCCCTATCTGCCCCCTCCCACTTCCCGCCCCTGACTGCCCCCCTCAGAATCCCCAACCCATCCAACCCCCCCTGCTCCTTGTCCCCTGACCGCCCCCTCCCGGGACCCCTGCCCCCTATCCATCCCCCCTGCTCCCTGTCCCCTGACTGCCCTCCCAACCCCTATCCACATCCCCGCCCCCTGACAGGCCCCCCAGGACTCCCACCCCCTAGCCTACTGCCCTCTGCTCCTCGTCCCCTGACCACCCCCTCCTGGGACCCCCCGCCCCTAACTACCCCCCCGGGATCCCACCCCCTTATCCACCCCCCCGCTCCCTGTCCCCTGACTGCCCTCCCAACCCCTATCCACATACCCGCCCCCTGACAGGCCCCCCAGGACTCCCACTCCCAACCCTCCCTGTTCCCTATCCCCGACCGCCCCGCCCAGAATCTCTGCCCCATCCAACCGCCCCCTCCTCCCTGACTGCCCCCCAGGACCGCCCACTCCCTTACCCAACCCCCCCCCCCTCCCCGTCCCCTTACCAGCAGCAGGAGCTCACGGCCATGACACCCGGCCAGAGCCAGCTGTGCTCCCCATGCTGCCCAGCGGCCCGGCTGTGGGGGACGGGGGACAGCGGGGGAGGGGCCGGGGACTAGGCTCCCCGGCCGGGAGCTCAGGGACCAGACAGAACGGTCCTGTGGGCCGGGTGTGGTCCGCGGGCTGTAGTTTGCCCACCTCTGAACTAGAAGAAAGAATTAAAATGATTTCAAACGTAACTAGAGAAGTTCAGGTTCAGATTCTCTGGTGTGTCTACTGGGCCATGAGTGAGATGGTTATGGGTTCCTCTTCCTCAGGTTGCTTGTACACTGGCCACAGCTGCAGCACAGGTAATAGTATTCCAAAAGGAAATGTGTGAGCTGGGGATATCCAGATGGGGGAACCATGGTCCCTGCCTGCCCCTACACCTGTGCTGCAGGGGAACTGGCAAAGCATCCAGCCACAATGGCTCTGTTCTAGCAGCAGACTCGCCTACCCCAGGAGCATCCGTGCATGAAAGAGAGAGGTTATAATAACACACATTGGTTTAATAACACACAATGGTTTAATAACACAATTAACCGTTTCCTCAACTAGGTTTCTGATATTCTTTGGATGTGTGTTCCTTAGCTAAAGTACAGACTGGAGAATTACTATAAATTTCAGTGACAAGGTTAGAAGGATTGGCTCGTATGTGATCCTTGCACTCTGCAGCTGCCAAGCAAATCAGGCCTTATGGTCATTTAGGTCTTATGCCATTCTGGATGGTTTACCTTGCACATTTTCTGTGTTGTCACTACATTCAGCTGGGATGATGCAGGAAGTTTCTGGTTCTTTTTTTCTTTTCATGGTTCTGGCATCAAGTGGGGGAGAAAATCTGGACCTCAAAATTACAGGCCTTGCCTCACATCTTGTGTTGTCATTTATACCTGGGCAAAGTGAGTGTAAACTGCCACCGCGATGCAAGGGTAGGATCTGACACCCACTTTGCGCCCATGTTGTACCTGTGGATGTGACCATCCATAGATGTCATAGATTTTATGGCCAGAAGGGATTTCTTGAAACGTCAGGTTCACTTCCTCCTATCTCACCCGATGCTTGTACAAAGCTGCTTCAGTAAATTATAAACACAGGAAAGCTTTTGTGCCATCATTTTCTCTGATATATCTAGAATTAGCTGTAATGTAATAGTAGTAAATATCCCAAAGACACATCCCACCCCTATTCTCACTCATCCGTTCCATCCCCTTTCCTGTAAAATGCTCCAGCCCGAGTGGGACGGAGCTGAGCAATCAAAGCCTGCTCAGAAATATGCATCTGTTGCTTGTGGGACAGAGTCTCTTTCCCCTTTCGTGGAAGCTGATCTAAGGAACATAATTTCTAGCTTTGGGGAAGGGGATTGTTAGGGCCTGTCTAGGAAGACAGTAAAGTGGTTGACATGGTACAACATGTGAAGAAATATGCTTTCCTCCACACCCTGGAACATTATTAAATAGTGCCACTTAGATCTGTGCCCGCGGGTTTTCAGTCTGGTAGGGAGTTTAGTATTGAGAATTGAGATAGCAGAGCTTGACCTTATTCAACCCTATAATTTTCTGAGCCCCTTGGCTCTTCATAGGGCAGTTAGCATCTCTTGAGCAGTTTGGTTTACGTTGGGTATGTACATCACTCAAAGCGTGCTCTCAGGGCAGGGAGCCACAAGGAAAATCTCTGATAACATCTGATTAACTTGTTCATTAGATTAATTATATAGAACTGTGTTGTTCTGCTGAGCATTCGTCTTAATCCCCAATTCTTAAAGCCAATAACCAGTCCCCAGGCCATTCAGACTGTTTTCTTGGGTCTTTCTTTACACTGAACTGTCCTCTTTCTTAGAGAGCTCCATAATTTCTAAAGTTCTTCCATCTAATAGCCATGCCCTGGATTTTTAAAAATAACTTGGGGGATCGCAATCTAGTTCTTAATGGCAGATGTTGACATCACAAAATCAATGACCGCATCCAACACTAATTGGGCCTCTTAATGGCTACCTCAGCAGAGAGGTCAAGTATTGAATTGGCCAGGGGGCTGAAGTCCCCTCTTACCTCTATAGGAGATCTTCCAGGATGAGGTGAAGGTACATTGACGGGGAGCGTTATGGAGGAATCCTGCACGTTTGCTGACAATTTTGTCTGTTCTGTGGATACACAGAAGACTTGGGTTCAGAGCTGTCCGCCACACATCTATCACCAACACCATACTCACAAAATTAAAGACACACGTTAGAGCAGGGGTTCTCACAACATTTTTTTTGGTGGCCTCAGAGTGTGACCACCAACTCTTGCTGGTGGCCACTCACACAATTTTTCCTAAAATACTTAATGAACTTTAGGAAAAACAAATAAATATGCACATGTATATGTCCAAATCATAATAATTTATTTATGTAGGGTTTTCTTTTTTTGCAGACTCAATAATAAAAATAATGTACAGTTGTCTCTATTCTTTACTGGACCTAAATGGAACAGAAACACAAATAAGGTGCTTTGCATGTTCTTGTCTTCTGTTGTTGTTTCTTTTGCTTTTTTGGCTGCATTTTTTAGACTTGCTAGCCAGTAAGTCTGCTTCTATGAAAAGTGATCTTTGTATGTTTGTTAATATCACTTTTCATAGCAGCAGACTGTTAGCTAGCTGAGAGGCAGTGAGAGGTGATATTAACAAATATACAAATATCACTTTTCACAGCAGACCTACTCAGCCTTGGCAAGTCGGGGACCAAATTAAGACTTGGATGGGGAGGTGGGTAGGGAGGCAGTGGGGGCGATGTGTGGGGTGGTGAGACTGGGAATGGAGTCTTGCAGCCAAGGGATGGAGCTCACTCCTGAGTAGCCAAAGCCCGGGCCCAAAGCCTTGCGGTCAGAGCCCATGGCAGAAGCCTGCTGCCACGCGGCCGGAGCCTGTCACTTGTCACACCAGGGCTGAAGCCAGAAGCCTGAGCCCCACTGCCCCGGGAAGGTGGGGAACTCACACCAGCTGTCTGCTCCCCCGGTGTTTGTGGCTCCAAAGGGGGGCAAGGTCCAACCCCTCCTGGCAGCCCCAGAGGAGGGGCCGCTGCTTTGTCCCCCGTCCCCCAAATCACCACCCAGGAGGCTGTGGCCGCAAGAAAAGCCCCTGGTGGCCACGGTGGCCGCATTTGAGAAATGCTGCGTTTAAGGTTTTATTTAAGGTTCTTCCTTAAAACAGCAACTATCACAAGAGATTTACTAAGCACCCAGTAATTACTGGGAATGGTACTCTGTAAAACCCAAGAAAGAGAGATTTACTTCACAGAAATGCGCTGGAGGAGTCTGAATAGCTCTGTCTCTCATTCAACAGCTGTAAAAATGTAGCCTGGAGCAATGAGCCTCCCACTTTGAATCACACCTGACTGTACATTTAGAAACAAGAAGAAACACAGAAACACTCTTGGTGAAGTAAAGTGTTTCTAGTGGAATGTGACAAAAGCATAAACACATCAAGGAGAAAACTGATGATTCTGGAAGTTGGCTCAGACTTTAAGGGTGATGAAAACCCTGGAGAATGTAAGAGAGAAAAAAGGACCTTGCAGTGGCAACGCCCCGTTGTGGGTATAAAAGGAGCTCAGAGTCAGGGAAGTTAGCAGCACTCTCCTTCTTTCATAGCTGAGCTGGGTGACTCTCTTGGGCTTTAGATCCTCAACTACCTTTCACCATGACCACCAGTGTCAGGCAATATTCCTCGTCTACATCCCTAAAGGGGTTAGGTGGATTAGGTGGATTAGGAGGTGGCTCCACACGGGTTTCCTCAGTGCATCTTGGAGGTCCCTACAGAGCCCCAAGTATCCATGGGGGATCTGGTGGCTTTTCTGTCTCCTCTTCTAGGTATGTCTCTGGAGTAGGAAGTAGCCTGGGTGGTGGCTATGGGGGAAGCTACAATAGTAGCTTTGGAGGTGGCTATGGGGGTGGCCTTGGAGGTGGCTTTGGAGGTGGCTATGCGGGTGGCCTTGGTGGTGGCCTTGGAGGTGGCTTTGGAGGTGGCTATGGGGGTGGCTTTGGAGGTGGCTTTGGCGGTGGTGATGGCATTCTCCCTGCGGGTGAGAAGGAAACTATGCAGAACCTAAACGACCGCCTGGCTACCTACCTGGACAAGGTGCGTGCTCTGGAGGAGGCCAATTCCGATCTGGAGATTAAGATCAAGGAGTGGTATAAGAAGCAGGGACCCGGGCCTGACCGTGACTACAGCCCATATTACAGGACAATTGAAGACTTGAGGAGCAAGGTATGACACTATTGTTAAAAAAGTCTGATGTCTCTTGTCTGATTTTCTTTATTACAGCTTGCCTTGTGTCTAAAAACTGATTACCGAGGGATTAATTGATTACAGGCAACAGGTATAGAAAGGGCTTCATAGCAATCCTGTGCCCAGACACAAATGAAGGAGATTTAGCAATTTAGGGCTTGTCTACACTGGCACTTTATAGCGCTGCAACTTTCTCACTCAGGGGGGTGAAAAAACACCCCCCTGAGCACTGCAAGTTTCAGTGCTGTAAAGTGCCAGTGTAGACAGTGCACCAGCGCTGGGAGCTGTCCCCCTCGTGGAGGTGGTTTTTTATAGTGCTGGGAGAGCTCTTTCCCAGTGCTGGTGCTGCAGCAGTGCTTTCACGTTGCTAGTGAAGACATGCCCTTACACTCACCCGTGATTTAATGATATTCCTTCAGAAGGAGCAAAACTGCATTTCCTGTTAAATGATTTCTAATAGGGAAACAGACTTCGGGGCAGGAAAGGAGCAGCCGAAGCCTCCTGGTTCATGTTGATTAGCTGTTCTGTCTTGGGTGCTGCAGCAACATTAGAAAGAAGCGGGTTGCAGCAGCAGTACGGCTGGCAGGATTATACACAAATGGCTAAGTACCAGATATTACTTACGCTCCAAATATGTGCTTCTTCTGCCAGATGTTTAGCTCATCAGAAGGCTGTGAGCTCTCAGGGCAGGGACGTGTTATCTGTTTGGCACCATTCACTTTGTGAACACACGGATGCTAAGATAGTCATAATGGTTATAATAACCACTTCTAGCCTGTTACTAGGCTGAATGTAGAGGTTAAAAAAGAGACCAAATCAAATGATAACAAGGATGTGGGACCTTTGCAATTCCGGAATGGCTGACACAAGACCTAACATTTCCATATGCTCAAAACTAGGAGGATTCAGAACAATTTGGGCCTGATTCTCTTCTCTCTTACACCAGTGTAGGTCAGTTGTAACTTCACTCAAGTCACTGAGAGCGGAACCAGTCCTGTCGTCTTCATTCTAATTCATTTTTGTGTCTCAGCATTTGCACAGTAAGGTCTCATGAAAAGGCCCGAGGGATGGCCTCACTGCAGCACCAACGTTCACGCCACTCACTGGTTACTTGTGTCGTCTGCTTTCATTTTATTTTACGTTCCTTTCAGTAGGTTAGGTTGTGACATCCTTACTCAGTCCTTACCCAGACAAAACTCATTGAACGTAGAGTCATTGGGGGTCATGGGGAGTGTCTCCTGAGTAAGGATGCAGTCACAAATGCAACATTTATCTTGCTGTCACTATCTTCTCCTTACAAAGCATCAGCAGTGAATGTTAGCAAAATATCAGGTGTGCAGAAAGTGAGACTCTCAGTGAGGCAGGTGAATCAGACTTCGAGCTAATAAAACTCCCATATTTTCTTTTCTTCATTTTGGCTCCACTTTGCTAACTTTACTTAGAGTCCCAGGTTTGGTTTTCCTCTCCCTGGAGCTTCGTGATAGGTTCTAAAGGGAGCTCGGACACAGTGAGATTTTCTGCTCAGAGAATTCCACTCAGCTTCTGCCCCTTCCTTGTGCATGAGAGTGTGACTGACAGCAACAAAAGTCCTGGAGCAAGACGAGAATCAATGATTATTGTTACTTATTATTTGTATTACTATTGTGCCTAGGAGCCTTGGCCACAGAGAGTCAAACCCACGCCCAGCCTGAAAACTGCTTCACGGAGGTTTTTGAAGTGAATCAGAACTGAAAACCTCTCAGTTGCATTGAACCTGAACTGACCCCCAAACCAGTGACTGGTTTAAAACAACAGGTTCAGTGATGAGGTGCTGAGAGATGGTCTTTGGGAGTGCTGAGGAAGGGTCTCTCTCTGCTCCCACCCTAGAGAGAGAGAGGCAGGGACCACACTTCCCAGGAAGCCATTGGAGGAGATGACACTAGAGGGAGGCAGGAGAAAAGCATTCTGGGACTGGTAGTTCTCCTGTCTGGTATGCCCAAGGAGAGGACTGTCCATGGAAGGCAACTACGACTCCCAGAACACCTCCCTCCCCTCTCTGTCCCCTCCAGTTTCTTGCTGAGCGCATGTTCCTTCCTGCTACAGAAGTCAGCGTAGAAAGGGCATTTTCTGGGCTGAATTTCATTTTGTCACCTCAGTGATCAAATATGACGGACAGAGTTCTGGAGGATGTTGTACTACGGTGTGCAAATTATTTGTTTAAAAATATTTTTTTACAGTGAAAGAAATATGTATCATTGTACTCTTTTGCTAGGAGTTACAGTGCAAGCATAAGAGTGTGAGACATTAATCTGCTGGCAATGTATTTGAACTGGTTCATACTGTTTAAGTGGTTGAATTGGTCATTGATCCATCACTTGAAGTTAGTGTCAGAACCGAACAATTAGGAAGTACTGATGAACCTGAACTGGAACTGCACCCAAATTGTAATGGTTCGACTCCCTGCTCAGCCATTGACCAGCACCCAATTGTACATAGGCGCTGTACAAACACAGAACGTAAAGAGAGTTCCTGCCCCAGAGAGATACAATCTAAGTATAAGACAAGAGATAACAGGTGGATACAGACAGACCAATGGGGGATTACAAGGAAACAATGAGACAATATTGGTCAGCATGACGTGCAGTGGCCTCACTGCACACCAACAGCCTAACCATTTTATACAGGCTTTATCATATTAGATCTGACCGGTGGTCAGTCGAGTCTCTTATGCTGCTTCCTGTATGACCAATATGTGATGATTCAGAGGAAGGCAAGCCTGCCCCCTCCGTAATACACACAACGCTGTAGGTGAGGAGGAAAATCTTTCCTGACCTCTGTAAGTTACTGTCATATGTCCTGAAGCATGAGATCTGAACACCCTTACCTTAGCATGTAGCTGCAAACATGATTACTCTTTAAATTATCCAGCTCTTTTAAAAATCCAGCTAAAATATTTGAAGTTGAAGGAGGAATTATATGGGATGAGATATGGTTTGCTCACTACCTTTCTTCCAAATGAGCACAGTTCCCAAAATGAATACCCAGAGTGTTATAGGCACGCAGATGATACAGAGATATGTACAAAATAAGTATCTCGAGAGACAGATATAGGGTGCCTGATTCTCATTTTATACCATGCTGGCCACGTAAATTATATTTGCACACACTCTGGGGCCTGTTTACATGACTAGAGCAGTGCAAAGGGCCCTAAGTGCAAATGAGAATTTGGTCCATACCAGCTTGTCTCATATCTCCACGGTACAGTTATGCAAATTCTACCATATAGGAGCAGAAGGCCAGTGCTGCTCCTGGCCCTTCTCCTAAGCATTAATTTCTGTTTGCATCCCTCCATTAATCAGCAATATGCAATTTTTGAAACTTCTTTTTCACTCCCTCTTATCCCCTCTTTTCTCTTCCCCAGATCCTTGCTGCCACTATCGACAATGCCAACATTGTCTTACAGATTGACAATGCCAGGCTGGCAGCTGATGACTTCAGAACCAAGTAAGTCCAGGGCTCCTTGGAGCTCTGATGAGAAGGGAAATGCGTAAAAAAGCCATCCTGCTTGAGGATCTCTGTTGTTTATTGCATTTGAAGATGCTTCCCATGTTCCTATGTTAGGTGGTGACTGGAAAAGGGAATGGGGGAGCCTGTGTCAAGTGAGACCTTCCTTTTAGCTTCCATGAATTCGGAAGAAACTTTTGAAACACTGAAGGAAACTCTGGTAGCAAAAATGCCATGCAAAAATACATGAAACTTGGGGAGGAAAAGGGAGTGAAAAATCGGTATCAGCTGGACGTGCCTGAGTTTTTGACCTTTTTTACACTTCAAGGTTTGAGACGGAGCTGACCCTGCGCCTGAGTGTGGAGGCGGACATCAACGGCCTGCGGAGAGTCCTGGATGAGCTGACGCTGGCCAGAGCTGACCTGGAGATGCAGATTGAAAACCTGAAGGAGGAGCTGGCTTATCTCAAGAAAAACCATGAGGAGGTGAGGACGAAACAAGGCACCAAAGAGGGACTTATAAATTGTAGCTAATGCACAATGGAATCTGCACAGGCCAATCAGTAGGAACAGTTCCGAGATTTGCAGTTGTTGGGAAGGGATATGAGCAGGTAAAGAATAATAGACTCTGAACATCTATTCTGTAGGTACCAGGTAAGTTATATCCACCGCTTACAATTCAGGTAGTTTCTACTGGAGCCAAGTCATTGGCTATAGGAACAGAACCTTACGTTGGCTGCTAGGTTGAGAAGCCACCTGATGCTTGGGATTTTATTAGCCAAACAGAAACAATTGAAACCCGCACAGGAGTTTTTTTAGGTCTCTATGCAGGATGCAAGTGGGAAAAACCTCCTCAGATGCACTGCAGTGGGTCTGTATAGTTAAGATGCAGATGAACATAGCATGTCTCTCTTGTCACAGGAAATGAATATACTACGGAGCCAGCTGGGTGGAGAGATCACTGTGGAGATGGACGCCGCTCCTGGGGTTGACCTGACCAAGATCCTGGCTGACATGAGAGAGCAGTATGAGAGCTTGGCAGACAAGAACCGTAAAGAGGCCGAGCAGTGGTTCTTCACCAAGGTACACAATGCCTGAATGAAGAGAAGCACTTTCCTGACACTTATGGGTGGGGGCAAAGCTTTACACACATCATTCGTGCAGTAACTAGATTGTTTTCCCTTGTTGCAGACAGAAGAGCTGAACCGAGAAGTAGCCATGAACACGGAACAGTTGCAGAGCGGCAAGTCGGAGATCACGGAACTAAGACGCACCGTCCAGGGCCTGGAGATAGAGCTGCAGTCCCAGCTCAGCATGGTACGTGCCACTGGCTTCCCAGGGAGACACACACATGGGGAGGCACAGAGATGAGTGACCCCCTCACTGAATTCTTTCCCCTCTACTCTGCATTCCCAGAAAGCCGCTCTGGAAGGCTCCTTGGCGGAGACAGAAGCCCGCTATGGCTCCCAGTTGGCACAGCTCCAGGGCCTGATCACTAGCGTGGAGGAGCAGCTGGCTGAGCTCCGATGCGACATGGAGCGCCAGAACCACGAGTACAAGATTCTCGTGGATGTCAAGACACGCCTGGAGCAAGAGATTGCCACGTACCGCCGCCTGCTGGAGGGCGAGGATAGCCAGTACGTAAAGGGAGTCGATTAGATAGAGTGCCATGGGGCGGGGCCGGCTAATAATGACACAGCTAAACAGCTGAATAACCTGTGTCCCTAGAGGCTCATTTTGAAATAAATAGTCAAGATTCATTGATATGAAGGCCAATAAGTGATGGCTCAATGGCTTATCCCCTGTTACTATCCTCAGTGAGAACCCTGTCCTGGGAGGTATTCATTCTCTGAACTCTGGAGTGCTCCCTTTGCAGTACTGTGGTTAGAGCACGGGGCTGGGAATTAGAAGAACTGGTTTCTTTTCTGGGCTCTAGTGCCAACTCATTGAGCAAGCTTAATAGTTAATTGATTTCTCTAGCCCTTAGCTTTCCCATCTGTAAAAGGGTATAAATAACATTATTATTGTGCCTCATAGGAGGGCTGACAGAGTTATTTGACAGATCTGTAAAGCGATGTGAGACGCTTTGAGCTTTTTGAAAGGGTTTTCTCCTAGTGTTATAATACTGGACAATTTCAGGGAGACTCAGGTTGTTGCAGAAAGTGAAAAGCAAGGTCAAGTCAGAACAAATATTGTCAGGTGTCGTTCTAAATAATTAATTCCCATTTTGGGGGGTCTGTGATTTTTTATCATCTGTGACCTTGCTGCCTCTCCTCCACCACTGAATACAGACTGTGGGATCCCGAAGACGTGTTCATGTTTCTAATTTGCCCTTATTATTTTTCCCCTTGTAGCATTGCTTCCCAGTACTCGGCAGCGCTGTCCTCGCAGTCTGGGAGAGATGGTAAGGATGTACCTTATCTGAAGTGTAACTCGGTCACATCTGTAACAAGTGGCTTTGCAGAGTACAAGATAATCAGTTAACAAATTGTGCAATCTGATTACTAACAAAGTATTGTCTGTGGAGAACGGGTGGAGGGGACAGGAATAGAAAATCCCCAAATGACCATTGCCCTTAGAAGCAGAAAAGACATGGGGTAAAGGGACCTTCTAACCGAGTTGTCAGGTAGAGCTGTATGAAACCCATTGCTTTGGGTTCATGGAGAAAAGGGAGGTTGGCACGGGAGCAGCAGATTATGTTTGCGTGAGTTCAATCTTGTCTTAAATTATTTTGAATTCTGTGTTTGGAGAAATCTGAAAAATCAAATAATACCTAAACCTTCAAATGGTCACCTAATTTTGTTTAGTTGGGATCAAGTGTGAAAATCCATCACTGGTATCTGGAGATGGAGGTACTGGCTCAAATATGAGTTCAAAATTATATGCAAATAGCTCAGTCTTCAGTTTAAAGGTCTACAAATCGTGGTGAACTTTTCTATGAATCCAGAAACAGCAGAACTACAATTCATTTGCAAATTCAACACCATTAATCTGGGCTTGAATAGGGACTGGGAGTGGCTGGCTCATTACAAAAGCAGTTTTTCCTCTCCTGGAATTGACACCTCCTCATCTGTTATTGGGAGTGGACTACATCCACCCTGATTGAATTGGCCCTGTCAACACTGGTTCTCCACTTGCGAAGTAACTCCCTGCTCTCCATGTGTCAGTATATAATGCCTGCATCTGTAACTTTCACTCTATGCATCCGAAAAAGTGAGGTTTTTACTCACGAAAGCTTATGCCCAAATAAATCTGTTAGTCTTTAAGGTGCCACCAGACTCCTTGATGTTTTTGTAGATACAGACTAACACGGCTACCTCCTGATCTATGAATCCAGGCTGAGATTTTGCTTTCTCTTGACTTGTTTAGGTGATTTATACAAGTTAACTGTTGGAATCACATTTTTTCTTTCTCCCCTCAGCCAATGAAGGATTGTTTGAAACAGTATATTCAAGATGCCTAGGGAATATACATAGTATCTTCTCTATGCTCCAAATAACTGTTTTTCTCTCTTCTTCTTTGAAGTAATCTCATCCACTCGTCAAGTCCGCACGATTGTTGAGGAGGTCCAAGATGGAAAGGTGGTCTCTTCCCGTGAGCAGATGCAACTTTCCACCCGCTAACAGTACAGAGCACTCTATGGATTCCAGTCCCAAGGCTTGAGCTGCTCAGAAACAATTCACTGAATGATCCAGTCGCTGTATCTGACTGGGCCATGGAGAATACTCAG
This sequence comes from Terrapene triunguis, assembly GCF_002925995.2. Lineage (NCBI taxonomy): Eukaryota > Metazoa > Chordata > Testudines > Emydidae > Terrapene > Terrapene triunguis. The sequence continues at coordinate 2,151,130 of NW_020664544.1, forward strand.
CTCAGTTTGTGCATTCTTTCCCTTCTCAGTGTCTTGCATTCTCCTTCACCTGTCTTTGAGTGCCGCACTGAAGTCTGCAAATGTCTAATAAACCTTTTCTTCTCATTCATGCAAAATGGAATCTTGTCTCTGTCATTCTAAAGGCCTGAGGCAGGGGCCCTCTCAAACCCTTGGTGGGATGTACCAAGAGTCACCCATGGGCAGCCAGAAGATGGCGTTGTTCTGAGGTTGAACGAAGGAAGAGAGCAAGAGGGATAGGTTTCCCAAATGCAGCATAAAGAATCTTCGGGGATGTTTTGTCACTCAGCGGATTGCTAGGAAATACTTGGGAATGGCTGAGTGAAGAACTTTATAGGATTTATTGATGGTGGAGGTGACGGTTGGGGAATTGTGCTTGAGACTGAACAAAATGTAACAGTTTGCAGGAGTGCTCATTAAAGCTAACAATACTGGGCTCAATTCTGTAACCCTCAGTCACACTGGGAAGCACCTACAAAGTTGTATCATTGACTTCAGTAGGACTATTACTTTCATAAGTATTACTCAGAGCGAGTTAGGGTTGCAGCATTGAGCCTACTGCAATTTAACTGACCAATCTAGGCATTAAAATATCTGCAAAAAAGGACTCCGTTCATGAGAGATGGAGGTTTTATTTTTATGAACTGTTCAATTTGAGGAGCTCCCAGTTTCATGACTTGCATAGAGACATCATTTGGATATATTTATCAGAAAAGGAAGGAATCGCTCCAAATCCCTCTCTGTACAGAATTCCACTGTATTTCTAAGTCACGTTATAAAATTAGAGTAAATTAAATATAAAGCTACAAAGCACAAATGTCATTTCAGTTCCTGTTTTCTTACCTAACTTATATGGTAACCACTTTATTAGCCATATTATATATAAAATGTCCACAGAACATTTTGCAGGTGCCTTCACATTACCTTGTGATCACATTTAACAGACAGCAACAAAACCAATACAAGTTTTAGAAGACCTGACCTATGGGGAAAGGTTACAAACCTGGGCATGTTTAGTTTTAGGGAAAAAGTAAAAAAGTGACAGAAAAGGGGAACCCCTCAAAAACTATTCAAAACTTTGTCTTGAAACACTACACACTTTCAAAATGAAACAAAATATGTTGAAGTTTTTTTGTTGAAAAATAAGAGTGAAATGTTTTGACTGAAATGTAAACTGATCATTATCTTTACAAATTGTGAAAAAACAAGATTTTGACAAGAAATGCTTGTAATTTACCATTGCTACATCTCCACCAGTGACAGTAATAGCAGAGACTGTAGTGTAAACACAGGCATTTTTATCAGAGTGTCATCTAATTCTGCTCGGAGATGGGTTAGATAACCTGATGGTAAAAGTGTACAAGGCTTGTCTACACTACAGTCTCACTATTGATATCACTAATGGAGCTGCAATAATGGTGAGTTATGTGTCTTAAATTTGCCAGTGTAGCTGCAGCATATATTACATTTATTAATTATGGCCAAGGTATTGTTGGCACCACAAAGGGCTGAAAATAAATAATCAGGAGCACCTTCGAGCTCTTATATATTTGTGGTGACAAGATAAGCTTAGCCAAATAGGCCAAACAATACTTCGGAAAGCCAGGCTCTGCGGGACTGGACACACTCTCCTTGTGGATGACAAGAGGTTGCCAGAGAAAATGCTGAAGAGTGAACTTTTAATGGGTAAAATAGAGCAGACACAGGAAAAGATGGACGGCAACATATGGGGAGATACACGGGAAAACAAAGGAATGTGGGGAACTAAAGAACCATGCGACAGATCAGATTTCCAAGTAAGCTGTATTACATAAGCTAGATGGTATTTCTCTAATTGAGAAAGAAGGAGTTAGAGCCCAAATAACAAACACGACTGCATTTTTTCCCGCCCTCCCCTGTAATTGGACTCCTCTAGCTATCTCTTCCCTAAAGCAGTAGTTCTCAACCAGGAGTCCGGGGCCCACTGGGGGGCCACAAGCAGGTTTCAGGGGGTCCGCCAAGCAAGGCTGGCATTAGACTTGCTGGGGCCCAGGGCACAAAGCCGAAGCCTCACCATCTGGGGCTGAAGCCCAGGGCTCCAAGCCCTGCCACCCAGGGCTGAAGCCGAAGCCTGAACAACTTAGCTTCACAGGGCCCCCTATGGCATGCAGCCCCGGGCAATTGCCCTGCTTGCTACCCCCAATGCGTTTATATGCAGAAAAACAGTTGTTGTGGCACAGACGGGACATGGAATTTTTATAGCATGTTGGGGGGGGGTTAAAAAGAAAGAAAAAGGTGGAGAACCCCTGCCCTAAAGGAAAACCTGCTCAAAAGTTGTAGAATGGAAGATAACCATGTGCAAAACTAGTTATTCTAGGCAGTAGCTGACAGACTGGCCAACCTACAGCTTCCAGAAATGTCTATTCAGGAAAGGAAGGAGTGGGCTGGTGGCAGGGTACTTTCTTTGGCAGCTACCAGGCAAAGAAGAGTAGGGTGGAGAGGTATTTACAAAAATCTTCAGGGAGACAGGTGGGTCCAACTGCATTATTGAGAGATGCTGAATAATACAGCAAAAGATTCACACAATACATATTTTGATAAGTTCTCTTGTTCCTCAGAGCCGCATCGTGGTTCTGGTGTCAGAGATTCATGAGCAAGCTGGAATGATTGGATTCATTGGTGTGTCTTATGACAGATGGCTACATTGAGCTTTGTGAGACAGGACTGGGGACAACATGCCACAACTTTCAACTTCCCTGCAAAGTATAGACTCTTAGATACTGGAGATAGAAAAGACACGTATAGATGGCTTGGCTGGCATATCTGTCTAGATCTACAGACCTGTAACATTAGTCCAAGTCAATTCAGTGGAATGAGCAGGTTTGATTCATCAAGTTCCTTCAGTTCATTTATGTGGGAAAAGCTGGCACTAGAATTGAGCAGACTGGATTTAGTTTCTATAAAAGCCCAAAGGAAAATATATGACAACATGCACCATTGAAAAATGTAACATCCCCATGCCGGCTCCGCATCCCAGAGTGACTGGAACACCCAGGTCGATCTGGAGACATGGTTACATGTAGGAAAGTAATTCTCTTCCCTAGCACAACAGTCAGTGCTGCCCACTCCATCACCCCCAAAAGCACAGTGCTTGTAGAACTCATTGATACCCAGGGAATGCTGCTCTGCTTCCAGGGACAAATTCACAACTAGCGTAGGCAGGTGTGACTCTGTTGACTTCAGTGGAGATGTGACCAGCGCTAGAGACGTGTCAAAGATGAGTCTCACAAAGAAGCTGTTCACTGGCTCCCAGAGGTGGTTTTTACTACTTTTTGCTACAGAAGTGAACTCACCATGTGAGAACCACTAATATTTGCTGTGGGTTCTCTATGAAGGAAATGAATTGTCCGAGAAGCCAGTCAACTGGTGATATCAATGTGGAGGTGAGTTCCTGTCCCGGTCCAGTTCTGAGGAAAATCCTAGAGATGAGATGCCAATATGAAACTATGATGAAGCCCTGTAGCCAGAATCCAGCTCACTTTCTAGACCTTGGTCTCTCCCCTACTGACAGTACACTCGGTTCTTGTGTCCCCTCTCCTTTTACTTTCACCCTTCAGCCCCAAGTCACAGGGCATGACCGCATGGAGACTGTGATGGGATCCACGGGGTGCAGCCTGGAACTGTGAGACCACTGTGCCCCCTTAACTCTCCAGCCTGGGTTGTCTCTCACAATGCCTTGCTAGTGACCAGCAGCAAACCCCTCCAGGTGCTGTTAACCAGACAGGTTAAAGTGTTCTCCCACTGGTTTTTGACCTGTCTGGTCATTCAATGACAGACCTGCGGGTGGCTATCTTACAACAGAAAAACTTCAAAAACAGACTCCAACGAGAGACTGCTGAGCTGGAATTGATATGCAAACTAGATACGATCATCTCAGGATTGAATAAGGACTGGGAATGGCTGAGCCATTACAAACATTGAATCTATCTCCCCTTGTAAGTATTCTCACACTTCTTATCAAACTGTCTGTACTGAGCTATCTTGATTATCACTTCAAAAGTTTTTTTTCACTTACTTAATTGGCCTCTCAGAGTTGGTAAGACAACTCCCACCTGTTCATGCTCTCTGTATGTGTGTATATATATCTCCTCAATATGTTTCACTCTATATGCATCCGAAGAAGTGGGCTGTAGCCCACGAAAGCTTATGCTCTAATAAATTTGTTAGTCTCTAAGGTGCCACAAATACTCCTGTTCTTTTTGCGGACACAGACTAACACGGCTGCTACTCTGAAACCTTTCATTCTTCTGAGCATTCTTGTTGCTTGCAGCATAGGTGGGGGCAGGAGAAATGGCCAAGCCTGGGGCCCCTGTGTTCTGTTTTATACCCTCAGTCCATGTGCTTGGAGAACACAAGTCCAGGCATGTCTGGTGGGCACTGCTGAGTCCCCAGGTGAAGCAATACCCTGGTGTCTCTCCTGTGAGTGAGTCATTGAATTGTAACTCCTGTGCTGGACAATGGCTGGTGATGTCTGCTCAGCACCCACCCAGGTGTTGGCTACCCCCCTTGTCATTGTCTCTGGAGAGCTAGTATCTGGGCGCTTCCCAAACCCCCAGCATATTTTAGTGAAAACCATAAACACAATTCTTATAATTTCATATGCATTGATGGTATACATCTTTAGATAGAACAATGGCTTTCAGCAGATCATAACCTTTCCCCTGATACCTCACATGGCCTGCTTTATATGCAATATCACAATTTTATATATAACTGAGGAATATGGGGGTTACAAGGTGCGCCCCCGAGGGATAGAGTGTCACAGAGACCATTGTTCTCAACATTGACCACAGGTTAGCTCAGCGGCGCTAACTACTCTTTCAGCCACCTGCTCTGCAACTCAAGGAATTACTCAAAAAGGTAAATTATAACCAGCATCCTCAGGAGCTGCCTGCTCTGTGAGTCTGGGTTCAGACAAGAGACAGTGTTTAAGCCACACAATATCCTCAGCAACCATCTGGGTGTGCTTGTGTAGCCAGCCCTTTGGCAAGACTCTATTATTAACCTTATCTCGGGAGAGCTCTGTATCCAGTTCATCTAGTTCATCTCTAACAATAACTGGTCCCATGCATTTCACTAGTGCTTTGGCCATAGCTATGCTTATACAGCACCCCGAGCTAAGTGTGCAAAACGCTTTACAGAAAGGAAAGAAGACACAGTCCTTGCCCCAACAAGTTTCTAATCTAAATTAGACAGAGGAAGTGATGACAACTGGCAAAGATGAAAGGAGGGAAGGGATGAAGGAGGGTTACGAAAAGGAGAGAAGACATGATTCATGCTATGTGGGGAATGCCATTTCTAAGCTTTAATTTTTTTTCTTTTCTCACTTTTCCTACATGAACAATGTAGAGCAAGAGAAGACAAGCAGGTGATTGTGAGGCTCAGGCTTAGGCTGAAAGTCATGAGTAAGACTAAGATTTTGTCATGGTTATTTTTAGTAAAAGTCATGGACAGGTCACGGGCAATAAACAAAAATTCACGGAATCCGTGACCTGTCTGTGACTTTTGCTGCTGCGGCTCCCTGGTTTCCCCCACCCCCGTGGTGGCTGGGAGCTGTGGGGTTCCCCCTCTGCCCATGGTAGCTGGCAGCAGCAGGATGACCATATTTCCCAAAGAGAAAATGGGACACCCCAGCCGCTCGCCCAAGGTGTCCCCCTCTCCCCATGCGAGGCTGTCGCCTGTCGCAGGAACCCTGAGGAGGGCCCCCTCAGGAGTCTGTCACCTGTCGCTGGAACTTTGCAGGGGGCCCTGTCGCTTGTCCCTGCTGCCACTTGGCTGCCAGCTCCAGAGCCCTGCAGCCCCTGGGGCTGAAGCAGAGAATGGCACCGAGGTGTCTGGAAGTCACGGATTCCGTCACTTCCATGACCTCCATGACCTAAATGTAGCCTTAGTCCTGGTTGTGAAGAGGAATTTAAAGGGGGAGTGAAGCTGTTTTGTGCGCGGTGAGAAGGGGAGGCTGTTCCAAGAGTAGGCGGCAGCATGAGCAAAGGCACCCAGAGGCAAGTAGGAGAAGACAAAGAGAACAACAAGGAAGGAGTGTGGGCAGAGCATAAGGAAGGAGTCTCCAGGCTCAGTGCAGAATGGATCTTGGGAAGCCATCAGCATTGATGCCAACAGTTGTGGTTAAAATGAATTGTGCTCCCATTGGGAGGCAGAATCAGCAGCCCATTCATGGGGGAGCAGAAATGAATACGGATTAAAAAGAAATCTCTGTAGGGACAAAGGAACAGATGCTACAAGGTGTGAATGAGGAGACTGAGGTTATGGCTACACTAGAGCGTTTACAACAGTGGAGCTGGAGCAATGCAGCTGCGCTGCTGTAAGCTCTGTAATGTAACTGCTCTAAGCTGACGGGAGAGAACCCTCCTGTCAGCTTAACGACTCCAGCCCTGCCAGCGGCGGCACTAGCTCTGTCCGCGGGAGAAGCTCTCCTGACAACGGTCTAATCTATCTAGCAACCTGCATGTCAACACTGGCAGTTAGGTTGGTGTAACTTACATCGTTCAGAGGGGTGCCTTTTTCACATCCCAGAGCTACACAAGTTAAACCGACGTAAGTGCTAGTGTAGACATAGACTGAGAGAAGACCACCAGTCACAGGTTTGAAATCATCATGAAATAGACTCATAGACTCATAGACTCATAGACTTTAAGGTCAGAAGGGACCAATATGGTCATCTAGTCTGACCTCCCGCATGATGCAGGCCACAAAAGCTGACCCCCCCACTTTCCCTTAACTCTGCTGTTGAAGTCTCCAGATCGTGATCTAAAGACTTCAAGTTGCAGAGAATCTTCCAGCTTGCGACCCCTGCCCTATGCTGCGGAGGAAGGCAAAAAACCTCCAGGGCCACTGCCAATCTACCCTGGAGGAAAATTCCTTCCCGACCCCAAATATGGCGATCAGCAGAACCCCGAGCATACAGGCAAGATTCTCTAGCCAGACCCTCATTTTACCAGCGATGGCCGTTATTGCCTAAGTGATTAAAATCACGTTATCCCATCAAACCATTCCCTCCATAAACTTATCTAGCCTAATCTTGAAGCCAGAGAGGTCTTTCGCCCCCACTGCATGTTGCAAACAAGACTATGTTTATACTAGATTTTTTGAATACTCGTGTATTTTATGGTATGAAGTAGATACTC